>NC_133806.1:34161007-34249948 GCF_043250625.1 Sebastes fasciatus | reverse complement strand
CCCCCAAGTGGATTGAATTGTGACATTTATTGGAGAAATTCCATCATTTATTTATTCTCCAAAATGCATCAGTTGCATCAGCCAGTTACTAGTCATAAGTGTAATTCAACCAGATGTCTAATTGAATTGTTATCAACTGTAATTCAACCAGATGTCTAATTGAATTGTTATCAACTGCCGAGCTATGGATTTACAGTTGCTTTCAAACGGGAGTGAAAGTCAAGTCCATTTTAAGGGGCTCTCACAATCCTGTAGAGCATGCAACACCCTCTGTCTTTTGAGGGCGGAGAGCACTGGATGGCTTGAAAGCTTGTTGGTTAAAGGTATATGAGAATATGTAACCGAGAGGGAGAGAGGGAGAGAGAAGCAATGGTCGAGCGAGCTATAGAGTGAATGAAGAGAGGGAGCAGCGTAAGTGAGAAAAAGAAGTGAATCAGAGAAATAAAATGTTTTTTTTCTGATTGTTTCACCACGGTTACGTGTAAAGCACAAATAAACACACCCACACCTCCACACACCTCCACACAACCCCTCTGAAGGTGCCACGTTGGCGGATTTTGAATGAGTGCAGCCGGAGGGCAGACTGTCCTCTCTGCTCGGTGTGTGTGGTTCAGCGCCGCTCTCGGTCAAACTGACACACTGAGAGCAGAGGAGCAGGGAAGACGCTGTCTGGAGCACACGCCGACACACCCTCACTCCCAACTCGTCAAATACCGCCGCTCGGTCAGTGCCGACACACGGGGTACCCCTCTTGCGTTACTTTGGACAGACCAGGGACGGTGTGTCAATATACGCCCGTTTTATTCATAGTGTCCTTTCAAAATAAACTTGTGTTTTTACAGGAAGTTTTGTATAGGGGTTTATTTATTGTTCTTACATTGATCATGTCTCTATACAAATGTCACTTTTAGGTTTACAAAGTGTCAAAGAAAAAGCCAAACGTCCAAAAGAGGCTCCATATTTCAGGAGCACTGTGGGTTATATAAATTGCTTTGAGTCAGAAAAATTCTTCAATCCACAAAAATGATTCGGCCCAGAGCAGCCATCGTTTAAGTGTACCAATACAACCAACTTTGCTGTCTGCCATACAGTTTTGGAACGTCGGAGGACATCTTGTGCTGTTAAGCGTCTTCGAGTTCCTGAAAAGCGCTATATAAGTCAAATTTATTATTATTATTATTATTATAATGATGATCCTCTGGAGCACTTCAGAAGTGAAACAAAATGGTTTTGGATGAGCCAAGTTCTGAACACACATGAAACCCAGAAGCAAAGGCTACTGAAGTAATTTCATGCAACGCCTCCACTCCCTCTGTGAGTAAGCCCATACTTCTCATGGATCCTGCAGTCTTTCCTCCTCCTTCCAAGTGACAAACAGTGCCATGGTGAGCTGCCGCAGTCCTTCTGAAGTTCCTGGAAAAGGGCACATAACACACAGATCATAGTATCACTGACACTGCCACGAGCTGTTCCTATATATACTATACTGCTGGGATAGAGAACGTCTGGAGGGAACTTCTTCTACATTTTGATGGTCAAAGCTCACTGTGACCTCACAAAACATGTCTCGAATGGAAAAGAGAAGAAATTAGCGTACAATGTCCTAAAATGTACAGTGTAGGTTTTCAGCTGCACAATATTAGATTTTTACTGATATCCGATATGCTGATATTTACCAAGTCATTTTGATGCTTATATACGGAGATATTTTTTTCCCCAGCTGATTTTGAGAACATCAAGTCTCTCTTGTAGTATACTGTTCACAGTCCAACCATATACGAGGTTTCAACCTGGTCTTGTCCTACATTCTGTAGAATTACAGATTTATTTATCTATCACTCAAGGTCACATGTTCAAAGCAGCACTTTTTTCTACACTTAGTAATAGTTACCATGGTTACAGTTTAGTAAAGACAAGATCAAATAGACACTTGATCAGAAGGCTGATAGTGTCTGTGCTGGTATCAGAATGAGAAGAGGAGCTGGTCAGGGAACTGAACAGAGACTGGAGGGACAACTTGTGCTTTGCTTCTTTTATCATCAGAGGTTTTAAACGTGACGGTTACCAGTTTCTAAACGTGCCACAGCACCTTTGCAGATCATGCACTCATGTAGTTATTGACACAAGAGATCTCTTGTCATGTTATGCCTAGTTCACGGTGCATGTCTTTAGCCCAGGATTCCACTACAGTTTTTGGAGTTCCCCAACTAAACCCTCAGAGGTAGATCTGCGTTTGCTCTGCGTTCGGTAATCGGTGCTCGAGCGCTATGTGTGAACGGTTCAAAGACGTGAGCCGAGAGTATCGCTGATGCATCGCAGATATCCATCAGGCTGAATATCTGGACCTGTCGGGGGTCTGTCAGGGAGCTACAGCCAATGAGAGCGCAAGACACGGGTTGAGGGGAAACCTGGGGGTGGGGGTCGCAAGACACGGGTTGAGGGGAAACATGGGGGAGGGGTCGCAAGACACGGGTTGAGGGGAAACATGGGGGGGTCGCAAGACACGGGTTGAGGGGAAACCTGGGGGGATCGCAAGACACGGGTTGAGGGGAAACATGGGGCAGGGGTCGCAAGACACGGGTTGAGGGGAAACATGGGGGAGGGGTCGCAAGACACGGGTTGAGGAAAAACATGGGGGAGGGGTCGCAAGACACGGGTTGAGGGGAAACATGGGGGAGGGGTCGCAAGACACGGGTTGAGGGGAAACATGGGGGAGGGGTCGCAAGACACGGGTTGAGGGGAAACGGGGGGGGTCACAAGACACGGGTTGATGGGAAACATGGGGGAGGGGTCGCAAGACACGAGTTGAGGGGAAACATGGGGGAGGGGTCGCAAGACACGGGTTGAGGAGAAACCTGGGGGGGGTCGCAAGACACGGGTTGAGGGGAAACATGGGGGAGGGGTCGCAAGACACGGGTTGAGGGGAAACATGGGGGAGGGGTCGCAAGACACGGGTTGAGGAGAAACCTGGGGGGGGGGTCGCAAGACATGGGTTGAGGGGAAACCTGGGGGGGGTCGCAAGACACGGTTGAGGGGAAACCTGGGGGGGGGTCGCAAGGCACGGTTTGAGGAGAAACCTGGGGAATGGGTCACAAGACACGGGTTGAGGAGAAACCTGGGGGGGGTCGCAAGACACGGGTTGAGGAGAAACCTGGGGGGGGTCGCAAGACACGGGTTGAGGAGAAACCTTGGGCTACAGGGAGTCGCCTGTAGCAGGAATTTAACTGCATTTGTTATATTTACAAGACGGAGCAAAGTTGTTATTGCACCTAAAAATAGAAAAATATTAAATACGTGTAGAAACAAGTTATTTTGTCAACAAGCACAACTACAAGGAAAGTTCAGCAGATTGCTTGAACAAGAGAAAGTGTGTCTAATGAGTGGCGTAACGTTATTTATCGTGTCACTACTCTCACGTGTGCTTTCCTGACAAAACGTTGTTTGTAGACCAGACGTACTTATCAGGGATTCTTCCTGGTGACACATCTCGTAGTGTGAGACCCTGTCGCCTGTCATGAAGTGTGAAAACCACAACGATTTCATTTAAACAATATTCAGGCCCTTGTGAAGAGTAGAGAAGTGAAATACAAACAGAGAAGTAGAGATCTCCTGAGCCAATCTTAAAGACTTTAATGGATCAAATCCAATCAAATGCAGATCCATTCTGTGCTGTGTTTTGTCCACCTCTCCCTTACAATAGACAGGCTCTACAGTGTGACAGTTAATCCGGATGTCTGAGTAAGAAGTAGAGTATTGCAAATGTTAAAAATGAGTCGGGGGCAGTGTGAATGACTCGGGAGTTTTCAGAGTCGGATAGAGAAAATACATGGATTCACTAAACTGTAACAAATCTGTTATCTCTCCTCTGTTTCTCATCAGCGAAGAGCATTGTACGTACAGTATGTACAGTGAATGTATCTCCTAACAAGTACTGTGTGTGTGTCACAGTCTGATATCTCTTCTTCCTCTGAACCATAGAGCTCCATTGTTGTTAAAAACGCATCAATGAGCCTCACTGTGTCACTGGCTGACATCTTCCTTCATCACCATGAACACACGCACTGGACTTTATTCTGACTCAACCCCACACACACCGTCCTGCTGCCACTAATACTCACTAGAGCACCAAATATGGAGTAATCCGCCACTGAAAATAGTTCCCAACAAAGAAACTATTTCCTCCTGAGTAATTCTTGCTTCAGACTACTGTGACCAGCTGTTTTGGGGAAAATACAGAGCATATTTATGTATTTGCTGACAATAACAATAATATAGAATAACAGCAGTTCTTATAGCTGAAGTAGGTAGATTGGAGCAAATATGATTTAAAAAAGTTATTTTTATAAAACGGTCGCTATATCGTGACAGTAGTACATGAAACAGGTAACCTGAAAAAAATCATGTCCCTCTGTGTCCTCCGGTGCTCCTAACGGCATCTGCAAGATTTTACAGACTGGAGGAAAACAAGCAGTAAGAGCTGATCTGAGGTCTGCTGTCCATCTGCTGTCTCTGAGAGCCGTCTGTCATTCACTCCAATCAAACGGTCAAACTAGGTAGCGCTGATCAAATATGAATCAATATTCTGTTACGTTAATGCCTATTTCTCTCCTCACATGTTCTCAGAATCATCTTGTAGTGCACGGTTTAGCTGTAAAATGAGAAAGTTTGTGACGCCGCCGCCGGCATTGTGAAATCTGGTGAAGGAACGCCAAGTTCCGGTCACATTACCGGAGCACAGCCAATAGGAATGCTCTCTCTCTCTCTCTGAAATGACCTGTGATTGGTGAAAGTGTCCTGTCGCGGACTAGATGTTCTAAAGCCTGAAAACAGAGCCATGAGGAGGAGCAGAAGTCTAGTTTTCTCTCAGAACACTTGAATTATAATATGCTGAAAGGTTATTATGGGATTTTTGCGCAATGATGCCAAAAATATACTGCCTACTGGAGCTTTGATGCATGGTGGTGCAACCAACTTAGTAAATGGTCTGGGAAACTCCATGATACATTACTGTCTTTAAATGAGGGATTAACCTATACAAAATAATAATAATGGTTGAACTATTACGTAAATTAAAGCTTATTATGCATGGACAATTATCCTACAGAAATGATACCATTATGAGGGCCAATACAGATGTAAAATATTTTCTTCTCAGTCTCCTGAATAGGACTGTCCAACCACTCTTTAACAGTGTGCCTCTTTTTTAAGGAGCCTAAGTGATGAGAATAATTGCATTCAGTTGTTGAGTTCACTTTGTCAGTCAGTTAGTTTTATTTCAGTTGAGTGTCAAATGGGTTGTTCAGGTACTTCAGTACTGAGCAGCAGATGAAGTACACATTTTGTGTTTTTGTGGGGTTTTATTGATGGAACGTGTGAATTGAACCTTACGCGGCCCGTCGGGCCTAAGTTAACTCCCCGCCGGGCTCAGTTGCATCAGGTTTTTTTTTGTTGTGTTGTTTTTTTAAAACTAAAATGTGTTATACAAGTATAAACTCCTTTGTGGAGTGGGTAGGTTGTGTGAGTAAGGTTAGCGAGTGCATAATCGAGAGAGGGAGTGACAGTGTATGTAAAGGTAGCAGTAACGTTGTAGCCGTGAACGTAGCAGTGCAGTGTGTGTGATGGTAGCAGTAACGTTGTAGATGTGAATGTAGCAGTGCATTGTGTGTGATGGTAGCAGTAACATTGTAGCTGTGGACGTAGCAGTGCAGTGTGTGTAAAGGTAGCAGTAACGTTGTAGATGTGAACGTAGCAGTGCAGTGTGTGTGATGGTAGCAGTAACGTTGTATATGTGAACGTAGCAGTGCAATGTGTGTAAAGGTAGCAGTAACGTTGTATATGTGAACGTAGCAGTGCAGTGTGTGTGATGGTAGCAGTAACGTAGCTGTGAACGTAGCAGTGCAGTGTGTGTGATGGTAGCAGTAACGTTGTATATGTGAACGTAGCAGTGCAGTGTGTGTGATAGTGTGTGTGATGGTAGCAGTAACGTTGTAGCTGTGAACGTAGCAGTGCAGTGTGTGTGATGGTAGCAGTAACGTTATAGCTGTGAACGTAGCAGTGCAGTGTGTGTACAGTATATTTGTCAGTGAATAAATGCTACAACTCCTCAGACCCGAGACAAGTTCCCGTGTCTTTCTTGGGGTTAGCCTCTAAGTTAGAGACAACTTAAGGTGGGCCGCCAGGCCGAACAACTTTTCTGGCGGAAATCCTGTTGGAGAGAGTGCCAGAATTTCCTTTACAGCTGTAGGAAGAGGATGGATTTATTACAATGAGGCCAAAGAAAGGGGGATGAAAGCTGCGGTTTGAGCACATATTTAGTGAGAGAACTCGGCTCCTCCAGCTCAGGGGGAAGCAGAGATTGGTAGATCCAGCCTGAAAGACTGGGAAGGTTGGAAAAACATGCATATCTGTTAAATCCAAAAGAGTTGGATTTGAGAGATTGCACAGCTTAGAGTCAAAGTTTATAAGCCTGTGGGACTTGTGAATAGAGAAAAGGAGGTTGGGGTTGGGTGTGTGTAGGGGGTGGTGGCGGCAGGAGGTGGGGTTTATTTCTATGAAATGAGGCCAATTCCATCTAATCTGAAGGTGTATTAAAGTTGCATTTCTATCAGGTCATGTGAAAAGATTTCACAAAGAGAATGATTAGTCAGATTCACTGCAGCTCTGCAGCACTCCTCTGTCTCTCTTTCACTTATCCTCCTTCACTTTTTCCCTCTCTCTTCCGTCCAGTCGGCTGTTAGTGTCGGTACATTTCCACAGAGCGTTTGAGTGAACAGGGCTGTCCACGTTTAACAGGCCGAAGTGATGCCACGCACTGTAACCTTGGTTGTCTCCTGTCTCTCCTCAAAGTCCACACCACTTCTTTCATCATGCCCTTTTGATGTAAATGCTAGAGTGGGGGCTCTGGCATGACTTCAACCACTCACAATGTGTATGAGGAGGGAAGGAAGGAGAACTGAAGCATCAAAACTCCTAGTATTAAGAGCTTATCTAATGTCAGGGTCATTATACAACACGTTAGTGTGAAAGGAAAAATATAACTAAAAATAACACTTTTACACGTTACAGAGACACACGGTAAAATAATACTTTAACATGTTACAGAGACACACGGTAAAATAATACTTTAACATGTTACAGAGACACACTGTAAAATAATACTTCAACACGTTACAGAGACACACGGTAAAATAACACTTCAACACGTTACAGAGACACACGGTAAAATAATACTTCAACACGTTACAGAGACACACGGTAAAATAACACTTCAACACGTTACAGAGACACACGGTAAAATAATACTTCAACACGTTACAGAGACACACGGTAAAATAACACTTCAACACGTTACAGAGACACACGGTAAAATAACACTTCAACACGTTACAGAGACACACGGTAAAATAACACTTCAACACGTTACAGAGACACACGGTAAAATAACACTTCAACACGTTACAGAGACACACGGTAAAATAACACTTCAACACGTTACAGAGACACACGGTAAAATAATACTTTAACATGTTACAGAGACACTGTAAAATAATACTTCAACACGTTACAGAGACACACGGTAAAATAATACTTTAACACGTTACAGAGACACACGGTAAAATAATACTTTAACACGTTACAGAGGCACACGGTAAAATAACACTTCAACACGTTACAGAGACACACGGTAAAATAATACTTCAACACGTTACAGAGACACACGGTAAAATAACACTTCAACACGTTACAGAGACACACGGTAAAATAATACTTCAACACGTTACAGAGACACACGGTAAAATAACACTTCAACACGTTACAGAGACACACGGTAAAATAATACTTCAACACGTTACAGAGACACACGGTAAAATAACACTTCAACACGTTACAGAGACACACGGTAAAATAATACTTTAACATGTTACAGAGACACACGGTAAAATAATACTTTAACATGTTACAGAGACACACTGTAAAATAATACTTCAACACGTTACAGAGACACACGGTAAAATAATACTTTAACATGTTACAGAGACACACTGTAAAATAATACTTCAACACGTTACAGAGACACACGGTAAAATAACACTTCAACACGTTACAGAGACACACGGTAAAATAATACTTTAACATGTTACAGAAGACACACTGTAAAATAATACTTCAATACGTTAGAGATACACGGTAAAATAATACTTTAACATGTTACAGAGACACACGGTAAAATAATACTTCAACATGTTACAGAGACACACGGTAAAATAATACTTTAACATGTTACAGAGACACACGGTAAAATAATACTTCAACACGTTACAGAGACACACGGTAAAATAATACTTAACATGTTACAGAGACACACTGTAAAATAATACTTCAACACGTTACAGAGACACACGGTAAAATAATACTTTAACACGTTACAGAGACACACGGTAAAATAATACTTTAACACGTTACAGAGACACACGGTAAAATAACACTTTAACACGTTACAGAGACACACTGTAAAATAATACTTCAATACGTTACAGAGACACACGGTAAAATAATACTTTAACACGTTACAGAGCCACGTGCTCTTTGGTGGATTATGTGTTTTCAGAGTTACAGGAGATGCTTGGACAGATTCAGAAAAGATGGTGAATCGGTAATCAGAGCTGCGCTGTTAAAAAATAAAGTAAAATTCACAAGCGTTCTTAGTTGAATCTGTTTTTTGCAGAAAAGTTGGGGGGGATTTAAAAAAAAAATGCAAGCTCTCAGAAAATATGAAAATCAGTTTATTCTCACAGTGACCAGATCACTAATTGTTGGAAGGAATGAATCCTGTTAAAAAATGTGTTTGAGTGTAAACTCAGCAGAAACAGACTGCAAAAGAAGGCAAACTCAGTAGAGCTAAGAATCCTAATAAATGGGTTCATGTGCCATCGGTTTATTTAAACAGGCTACTATGGGCCGACTGTACCTCTCTACCAGCCTATCATGACTTAGTTTTCCTGTATTAAAATGTATTATTTTATTCTTCCCACTCCTCGTAATCTGCTGAACAAAATAGAGCAGGTATCATTGTAATGACATGTTTTCTCATACAGTATTTAGGTAATAGTTAGTTGTCCTCTCAGGAGGACTGAAGATAAGGACACACACTCTCACACACCTACACTGTTGTACATGACAGTGCTGCATTGAGGAGATTTTCGTTACAGTTTTGCCTTGACAAGCCGTTAGTTGTTCACATATCACAATCTAGTAAATGTCTTTCTCTAACATCCCCACTCCATCTTCCTCCCACCTACCTCTTCCTCCCACATCCTCCTCTCTTCATGGCTGTGATAGTTACCATGGAAACAGAAAGGGTTTGGAGGGATGGTGCCATGTGGATGCCAGTGTGCGGGTGGGTGGTATCCTGGGACTTCCAGGGCCCTCTTCCTTCTCTGTCCAGAGAGGAAATATCAGTTAATGGCATCCAAGAAGGAGCTGCCTCACAGCCAGACAGTTCCTGGTAAAGGGAGAACGAGAGGAGTGAGCGCGTCACGGTTCTTTGTAAAGTCAGGTCACATGCAGAGACTTTGAAATAGCTGCTGATGTGTTTCAGCCAATTTTGTCCTCTTAATGTTTGGTTTAAAGGGAAGAGCACTATAGAAAAAAACTGGAAGTGTGAAGGCAACACCCCTAAAAGGCAACTGAAAATCAGTTATTACTAGTCCTTACTGAAATGTCAGGCTGTATGGTGCCACCACACTTAATGTAAACATCTAGAAAGTTAGCGCGGTCTGTCATGGCCTGTGTTATGCAAGGCTGCACACATCCATGCTGACACCACTGAGCTAAAAGCTCATCACTTGCTCTACACTTATTAAATGAACATAAAGAGTGTTAAACGTAAAGGGAAATTCTGCCATCTATGGGGATGTTCACTGTTACCTCTTTTTTTTTAAGCAAACTTACTAATTTGTACTCTTGAATTACTTCTTACTACTAATAACTGTCATGGTGCAAGATGAAGTAGTCCCTTTCTATCTAGACGATGTGTTTCCACATACAATATCTTTGACTGCAACCATCAGCTTTTCCTCCATTTAGTTTGAAGTACGTAGTAGAACCCCGCTGTGCTTCCGTATCACGAAGAATCAACGCAAACGTGATTAGTTGCTTCGTCACGCCGCTGGGTCATACATTCCACTGTTCACGGGTTCAAGGATAAATGGACTTCCAAGGTTTGATAATGTTTTTAATGAAATAAATGACAAAATACACTATCTCTTTCATCAGGACATCGTTTTGCAGTTGTTTTTGGCATCATTTCCCTGATGTTGGGTCCTTGAATGCACCACTAATGATCTTTAAAATGGCCTCTTGCAGCAGCAGTAGCACATGACGTTAATGTAAATGGGACCAAAAGAGAGGCATGGCTATGATGGGTTATCCATCTCTAGCCGTTTCCACGTCTCTAGAGGTTGATTGTTTATTGCTTTCTGAAATGAAGTGAACAGTGTTGGGCTCAAAAGTAGGAAATCAATCCAAAAACATTCTGGCATGCTTTGAAAAATCTCCACCATCCTGAATTCATACCAACTTTCTCTTTCTCCCTCTCTTGCAAACATATGCAGGTTTCCACCATGCCTGGCGCTCTTTACTTTAGAATGAATTAATGAAAAGAGCACTTCTTACAGGCTGTTATGTTGTTTTTGTGTATGTGTTTATGAACCCTTTCTCTGATTAAATTGTCGCTTTAAGAAACGTTAACATCTTGTATGAAATACTAAGAATCAGTGGATTTAGATGATTGATTTCAGTCCTGCTGCGATCGACTGATAAACGGGCTAAATAACACCATTCAGCCAAACAATGGCTTGCTTTCTCTGCACCTCCTTGTGTGTATTTGTGAGGCAATTAAGAAAGCACTTTGGCCTGTGCTCCATTTGCCAGAGCCTCCATTTAGATTAACCAGTAGCTCCAATTAGGAGCGGGCGCTTCCTTTTCTGTGAGCACGCCAGCCTCTAATGGCTGGATAGATTGATTTAAATGCAAACTAGAGAGGATTTAATGAACTGCTTTTACAGAACGGCTTTAATAGGAATCTGCACACCCACAGACAGGTTGCCAAACAGTTCACAGACCATTAATTATGCATTGTAGTGTTTTTCTTGAAAAGAGAGAATAAAATTGTACTTAAATTATAGGCACTAAGCAACGCGTAAAGACAGTGTCTGTTGACATTTGATACAGGTGAGATGTGTTGATACTGTTGACTGTAATAAGTCTAAGAGGGCTGCCAAAATAAAAGCAGATACATTGGTAAGTATGCAGACTGTATCTAACAAAACACCACAGAATAAAATATGATAGTTCTTGTGGATGTAGTGGATCATAGCCTGACATCTGGTAAACACAGTAGAACTAATGTAACCCAGCATACCCAATGTGAGTAATGTTATACGCCTGTTATTATGGCGTTATGATTTAGGTGCTTCTATCTGCATTGTAATGAGCGGAGCTATGGGCAATTGGGCATTGATGAGCCATGAATCTGACAGCGTTCTGGAGGGATGTTGCTTGTGTTGCTCTGGGTTTTACAGTCTGTGTCATTCACTAAGTGAGCAGGAAATTTATCTCAGCAATAATCTCTAAAATAATCTCAATATTTTGGGTGAAAAGAAATCTAGGATACATAAACTTCTGGCAACATCACGCTGTTACTAGTGCTAATCTATTTTTGGACATCCTTTAAGGGTATTCAGGGAATTTAATATTAGACTTCTTTCAAAATCTGAGCAGCTGAGGCTGAGATATCCCAACTTTGGTTTAAAGGATAGGGTCACGTTTTCCTTAAAGGTATAATATGTAACCGTCTGTTGGAGAGAGAGAGAGAGAGAGAGAGAGAGAGACCTGCGATGGTCGAGCGAGGTATAGAGTGACTGGGAAATGCTGCACCATGGGGATGGTTCTGTATCCGCAGGGTATTACGGTATACCAGGATATTTATAAAAATCCCAACGATGAATGATTGTCCGACGAGCCTGAGTTGACTCCCCACCAGTCCGAAGCATCGGGAGATTTTGAATAGCATTTTTAAGATTTGTTCTAGAAGTAGGTATAACTCAGTGCATAGGTTGTGTGAGCAACGCTAGAGAAACTGTGTGTGACGGTGAGTATGAAGCTAGCAGTAACCTTAAAGCTGTGAACGTAGCGGTGCAGTGTGTGTACAGTTGATTTCTTGGTGAATAAATGTTACAACTCCTCAACACCCGAGATAAGTTCCTGTGTCCTGCTGGCCACCTGCTGACTAAAGTAAATGGTAAATGGACTTGCATTTATACAGCGCTTTTCTAGTCTTCCGACCACTCAAAGTGCTTTACAATACAGGTCACAAAGTGAAGGGGGTTAGCCCCGAAGCTAGCCACAACCTCAGCACAGGCTCACTTAAGGTGGACTGACCTTTAAGGTGGACCAGCTCATTTTAGTGACAAGCTGCTCCTCTGAGTTTTGCTCAGCTTTCTTTTTTTTTTAATACCGTCATATACTGAAATGTCAGGAAGGTATGATGGTATGAAAAAGTGGATACTGCCCAAGCCTACACCACCCTCTCAGTTTCTAACACAAGTGTTCTCTTGATGTTAAAGGCCTAGCTGAGATAACCTTCAGGGTGATGTCATCTATTCACACTTCACAGAGCTCCTCCAGAGCTGTGTTACAGGCTACAACTGTTCTGACAGACCGAGTAGGACCAACCATAGTGAACTAATCTTAGTGTGTAGCACCCGCCATAGTGAACTAATCTTAGTGTGTAGCACCCGTCATAGTGAACTAATCTTAGTGTGTAGCACCCGTCATAGTGAACTAATCTTAGTGTGTAGCACCCGTCATAGTGAACTAATCTTAGTGTATAGCACCCGCCATAGTGAACTAATGTTAGTGTGTAGCATCCGTCATAGTGAACTAATCTTAGTGTGTAGCACCCGTCATAGTGAACTAATCTTAGTGTGTAGCACCCGCCATAGTGAACTAATCTTAGTGTGTAGCACCTCTCAAGGTGAGCTAATCTTAGTGTGTAGCACCTGCCATAGTGAACTAATCTTAGTGTGTAGCACCCGTCATAGTGAACTAATCTTAATGTGTAGCACCTCTCATAGTGAACTAATCTTAATGTGTAGCACCTCTCATAGTGAACTAATCTTAGTGTGCAGTGCCCATCATAGTGAGCTAATCTTAGTGTGTAGCACATCTCATAGTGAACTAATTTTAATGTGTAGCACCCGTCATAGTGAACTAATCTTAATGTGTAGCACCCGTCATAGTGAACTAATCTTAATGTGTAGCACCCGTCATAGTGAACTAATCTTAGTGTGTAGCACCCGTCATAGTGAACTAATCTTAGTGTATAACACCCGTCATAGTGAACTAATCTTAATGTGTAGCACCCGTCATAGTGAACTAATCTTAGTGTATAGCACCCGTCATAGTGAACTAATCTTAGTGTAGCACCCGCCATAGTGAACTAATCTTAGTGTGTAGCACCCGCCATAGTGAACTAATCTTAATGTGTAGCACCCGTCATAGTGAACTAATCTTAGTGTGTAGCACCCGCCATAGTGAACTAATCTTTATGTGTAGCACCCGTCATAGTGAACTAATCTTAATGTATGGCACCCGTCATAGTGAACTAATCTTAATGTATAGCACCCGTCATAGTGAACTAATCTTAATGTATAGCACCCGTCATAGTGAACTAATCTTGATGTATAGCACCCGTCATAGTGAACTAATCTTAGTGTGTAGCACCCGTCATGACTAGTGAACTAATCTTAGTGTGTAGCACCCGCCATAGTGAATTTTAGTAATCTTAATGACATGTTCTTCTGTCTGTTCGTCTCCACGCGCTACTGTACACACACACACACACACACACACACACACACACACACACACACCTCTACACACAACTAACAGCAATATCCGTCTGAGAATAACTAACCAGAATCAATGTTGAATATGAATAATTAATAATGTGGGATTATTCCTTATTTCATGGGCTATTTTGGGATTTAGACATTTTTATTGCATACAGTACTTATATATAAAAAAATAAGAAAAAAAGAAAAAATCAAAGCATTCGAATGGTGATTTGGAGGTTGATTACCATGGCAACGGTTGAAGCTTCGAAGCATTCAGGTCAGCCCTACAGAATATTGATTGAACTTGTCTGGGCTGTGGCTCAGAGGTAAAGCGGTTCGCCCTCCAATCGGAAGGTCGCCGGTTTGATCCTCCAGTCACATGTTGAAGTGTCCTTGAGCAAGACACTTCACCTCAAACTGCTCCTGAAGGCTGAGCCATTGGTGTTTGAATGAGTATTTAGATCAGATCCTGATGGGCAGGTTGGCTCCTTGCATGTATGAATGGGTTTGTGAATGGGTGAATGCTGACATGTAGTGTAAAGAGCTCTACCAGAGCTGTAACAGGGATTACTGATGTGTACAGATACAGACCTCACAAGCAGCACTGAAATGCTGTGAACTGTTACAGAAACTGAACACATCAACTTTAGTTTACTATGACAAATGAATGGGGATTCACTGCCGTTTCAATGATAAAAGTACTGCTGGAAAATGGTGATAAATAAGGCGATAACATGCACAGGGGCACTGTAGATCCAGGTCTAACTGGCGACTGGTAGATGAATGTAACAGACACACTGTCAGCTTGACGTTGACATGATTAGATCCGTATTCCTTCTTTCTAGTCTCTCTTTATTGGTATTGAGAGAACATTTCTTCTGTTTTCTTTTGTTGTCTTTTATTGTATATTCTCTGTTCTTCTATTTAATCACTTACTTTTGATAGTGATTTGTGTTGAGTTAGTGTCAGAAAACCGGTGTCCTGTTCCTAATGTCTCCATGTGTGCTTCCAGATGTTGGTGACGACTCCAGAGAAGTGGGATGTTGTAACCAGGAAGAGTGTTGGAGATGTGGCTCTCTCCCAGATCGTACGTCTCCTAATCTTAGATGAAGTTCACCTCCTCCATGAAGACCGAGGACCAGTACTGGAGAGCCTGGTGGCCAGGACCCTCAGACAGGTTAGTCCTGCTCCCTCTCTGCTTCTCAATGTCTCTACAGTACAATGATTTAATAACAAAAAGGCTCATAACTGAGTTTCCAGGGGCAGACAATCAAAAAGGCGGGAAAACACACAAAGACAGGAAGTAAAACCAAACATGACAGAAGAGGAGAGTGACTATCAAAATAAAACAGGAAACAGCCTACCAGAACCCAGGACTGTGACATTTCGTGCTTGTGTCAGGTGTCTATTTGGGTCTTTGTGTCCACTATAATTAGAATATTGCAGTCATCTGTTCATTGTCATTTATACAGTTCTGTTTGTATGCAGATGAAACACATGAGATACAGATTGTTAACTGGTGTACTTTAAACATGAATCCAACTGGAGTTGAATGTTTCCCCCAGCTCTCTATCACAGAGCTGGGCCATGTCTGCTGGATTGCAGACTAGTTGGACTCAGGGCTGCTAGTCACTGTTTGACATATTTGATACTGGTGTACACAAGTCAAGTCAATTTTATCCAGTACCACACATTGTGAAGCCCTGCACTGATACCATAACAATATTTTTACAAATTATTGGAACTATTGTTCCAAAACTTAGAGCATGATTCTTCATTATTTTGATACTCGGTACTACAGATACATACATCAGTACTCAGGAAGTATTGAGGGTAAATACCCAGCGCTACTTGGACTATTGCGCTGAAGATGCTTCTTTTTTCGAGCCAGTATATTTCTGCCAAGTTGCACTTTTTATTCACTTTTTATGTGATGAGCAACATTTCAAGCACAAGCAGACAGAAAGACAGTAGCCTAGTGTTCTTCTCATCATCATCTCCCTATTGCATTTACGGTTCCCACATTATTCACAAAATGTCCCCAGAGCTCTCCGTTAAACACTCGACTGAAGGCTGGAAAATGAGACACAGAGGGAGAGACACAGTCTGTGTGTGAGGGAGAGTGAGTTTAAGGAGCTGGGGGAGAGCGAGCAATTAGTCAAACTATGGACTTATACACTGTATTTATTCATAATCGTATTAATTGAAATGTTTGGTTGTATTTGTTCCGTGGATTATATGTATTAGATTTCTAAGTGTGTCTTGAGTCCAAATAACATGTCATCATAACATATTGTCATATTACTACCAGGTGGACATATGTTGATGTTGATGATGTCTAAGTACTCAAGTACTGTACTTAAGTAGAATTTTCAAGTACTTGTTCTTTGGGTATTTCCATTTTCTATTATTCTACTTCTACTTCACTACATTCCTGAGAGTAATACTGTAATCTTTACTCCACTACATTGATTTTACAGCTGTGGATGGTAGTAGCAGGTTACCTTTCAGATTAAAAGTTTACCTGTAAAACTGATGATAAGACTGTGAAATACTAACCCCTGGTTCTCAACATTTTTGTGACAAAAAAGTCTGTTTAAGGCTGTTTGGAGTGTCTATGAGTTGTTTACAGTTTCATCAAAGACACATTTCCCCTCTGAACTTTAAATAACTATCTGAGACCCAAAGAGGTCAAATTATTACCTCCGCCAAGGCCGAAGGCCTAGGAAGGAGGTTATATTTTCACCGGCGTTTGTTTGTTGGTTTGTCCGTTAGCAGGATTACTCCAAAAGTCCGTGATGGATTTGAATGGAATTCTTTGGAGGGGTGGGGTGTGGCACACTGAACAATCCATTAGATTTTGGTGGCTATCCGGATCATGATCCGGATCCAGGAATATTTTTAAGGATTCCGATTAGCCAGAACATTAAGACCTCTGGGTATAACACATGCACAGTGTTACTGATGACGCGTTGATGACGCATGACCCTGACTCTTTCCTTCAGAGAGAGAGACAGAGGGAGGGGTGGGGGGGGCAACTGTAGATTCAGCGTTTTTTCACGTTAAATTCGGTGAAATTACTGTTGAGTTGGACCAAAGCACACTTGGTGATTGTTGGAAAGAGTGACGACGACGGTTTAGGTGAGTTTTATTTAGTTTCTGTCCAGTTTGAATGAAGTGTTTTACGATGCTCCGCTACGTACAGCTGATCTCAACATAAACACAAATACACGTAGATGATGGTGCAAGCTGCACGGAGAGGCGGGGCAATCGTACTCGGGCATCTTGCCTGAGGTCTGCGCTCTCCGAGTGCCATTCTATTTCCAATATTTCATAAAAATCAAAGATTATAAATAAGCCCAGAGATGAAAACAGATGAGTAGAGCAGAATTTCTTCTTTCCTCTCCCATTAATCATCAATCAATCAATCATCAAGGGGCCCGACCCCTTGGTTGAGAAACGTTGGACTGAAACTATCAAACAGTATGTATACGTAGTAGTTAAAACTAGCTCCAGCAGTGAAATGCTGCTTATGCACTGATGCATCAGTATTAACAATCTAATAATGTCATACATAATAATACAGTATGTCAGTCACAGGGGCAATTTTTACTTTTGATACTTTAAATATATTTTGCTAATAATACTTGTACTTTTGCGTAAGTAGAATTTTATACTCGGGACATAAACTTTGTAATGAAGTATTAATACATTGCTGTATTAATACGTTCACCCCTGGTATTAGAGGGGTACATTCAGTATCTCAACAACAGCTTTGTGAGCCCAACACTTCTGGTTACCTATGACATGGACACAGCGAATTACCTGGATGTCTAAGTGGTTAGAAATGGTAGCTATTTGTTTTCCGATTTGTACACAAAACCTACAGATCCAAATTAGCTCCTAATATGAAAACAGTTTGCATTCACCCTCTGTCTGAGGGTCTGTCTGAACAGGGTTATAAACAACATTATTTGAATGATTCAGTTTTAAAAGTTGAAAACAGCACATAGTAGTAACACATATCCATACGTTAATTGAAAGGGTTCATCAGGGACACACCTAGTGGGAACTTGTAAGTGTGGAAATTGTGTCAATAGCAAATTTACAAGGAACACTAAAAGTTTTACTCATCCAGACAGTGGTGAAATTCTAAATATAGATTAAAGCTGCGAGGTGATGAAGGGGCCCTCGCCCCTTGTGCACGTCAGGAGTACTGGCGGGACGCTGGTTGAAAAAATCGCGATACATAGGTGAAATGATCTTTTTTTCCCACCTCTATCCACCATGTGGCGCTAGAGAACACACACACAAATTCTATGCTATGTTGCTGTATATCATGTGTAGATCACACCACGTAAATCTCATGTAAATTGGATGGTCATTGTCACATAAAGCTGACTTCCTGTTGTCACTAGGTGTCGCTATGACTACAACCCAATATGGTCATTTGAAATTTGGGGCAGATTGGACAATGTAAAGTCCAGTTACAACAGCTTCCTGTGTCAAAGTAAAAGTTTGCATAAAATACATGAAAAACGCACAATATTGAAAATGTCCGACTCCCGGTTGGGTAGAGCTAATGAAAGTCAACGAGAAATATGTCTGAAATGATGAAAGAAATGTTGGTACCAAATTTCATGAATATCGGAGTAACTATGTTCCACTTAAGGCCTTCCACGCATTAGGGGGCGCTATGGAGCCCACTAAACATGCATGAACCCAATCGCTGTATGTTCTCACAATGTTTAATAATAATAATATTAACTTGGATTTATATAGCGCCTTTCAAGAAACCCAAGGACGCTTAACATAGACATAAATAGAAAGACACAACAAACGGAACATAGCAGTAGCTAGAGGCCATAGGCCTTGGTGAAGAGGTGGGTTTTAAGAAGTCTTTTGAAGCTGTCCAGAGATCGTTGCGGAGCTCTATGGGGAGAGAGTTCCAGAGGGTGGGGGGGCTGTCACACTGAAAGCTCTGTCCCCAAAAGTTTGCATTTTTGTGTGGGGGATGGAGAGCTGACCCGTGCCTGAGGATCTCAGGTTCCGGGACTGTGTGTATGGTTGGAGGAGGTCAGATAGGTACTGAGGAGCCAGGGCATTGAGGGATTTGTAGGTGAGGTGGAGGATTTTATAGGTGATGCGGGACTTGACTGGGAGCCAATGGAGGTGGATGAGAGTTGGGGTGATGTGCTGCCAGGGCTTGGTGCGGGTGAGAACCCTGGCAGCTGAGTTTTGCACATACTGGAGCCTGTCCAGGGCTTTGCTGGGAACCCCAGACAGAACTCCATTGCAGTAGTCCAAACGGGAGGTGACGAAAGCATGGATGAGGGTTTCTGCCACAGAGTCAGAGAGTGATTGCCGGAGACGGGAGATGTTTTTTAGGTGGAAGAAAGCGGATTTGGTGATGAACCTGATGTGAGACTGGAATGAGAGAGTCGGGTCCAGGATGACACCCAGGTTGCGGATTTCAGAGGATGGGGAGAAAGAACAGCCGTCAACGTCCAGATGTAGATCTCCAATCTTCCGGAGCAGGGCCTTGGGAGCCACAACCATGAGCTCGGTTTTGTTGCTGTTGAGTTTTAGGAAGTTAGATGACATCCAGATTTTTATTGCATGCAGGCAGTTTACACGTGACTGTGGGGGGAGCTGGGTGGATGGTTTAGTGCCAAGATACAGTTATGTGTTGTCAGCATATGAGTGAAAGCTGAGACCGTGGTGGCGGATGATCTGGCCAAGGGGGAGCATGTAGATGGTGAAGAGGAGG
This sequence comes from Sebastes fasciatus, assembly GCF_043250625.1. NCBI lineage: Eukaryota > Metazoa > Chordata > Actinopteri > Perciformes > Sebastidae > Sebastes > Sebastes fasciatus. The sequence continues at coordinate 34,230,280 of NC_133806.1, read as the reverse complement.
GGTCCCAGCACAGAGCCTTGAGGTACACCATGGTTGACTGGGGCCGGGGTGGAACTGGAGTCTCTGATGGTGACAAACTGTTTTCTGTTTGTGAGGTAGGACTGAAACCAGGAGAGAGCTGAACCGGTGAGGCCAAGGTAGTCAGATAGGCGGGTGAGGAGGATGGAGTGAGAGACTGTGTCAAAGGCGGCTGAGAGGTCCAGGAGGATGAGGATGCCAAGAGCTGCTGATGGATGGAGTCAACTTTGTCCTGGAAAAAGTCCAGGAACTTAGTGCAGAGGTCGGGGGCACCTGAGGGGAGGGGGGGATCGAGGGGGCGAAATAGCCGGTTGATGGTGGTGAACAGCATTCTTGGGTGGTTTTGTTGGTTGCCAATTCGGGTGGAGTACTGTGTTTTGGCCTGGGAGAGAGCTACTTTATAGGCCCTCACATGCTCTTTATAGGCCTCAAGGTGGACAGTGAGGCCAGATCTTTTGTAGAGCCTCTCCAGTTGATGGCCGGTGGTCTTTTGGGTGCGGAGTTCAATGGTGAACCAGGGGGCGGGACGGGTGTAGGAGACAGTCCGGGTTTTGAGGGGGGCAAGGGAGTCAAGGCTGCCGGATATAGTGGCATTGTAGTGGGCAACCAGCCCATCAGCAGAGCTGTTGTGGGGATCTGAGGCCAGATGGGTCGGTATCAGGTCGTTCAGAGCTGGTGTACTCACTATCTTGATGTTCCTGTATGAGATGGTACGTTTTGTGCGCTGCCTGGGCAGGGTGACATGAACAGTGCAAAGAACAGCGAGATGGTCTGAAACAGCGAGGTCCGGGCACTGCAGAAAGGAGGGAGTTGTGCCAGTGGAGCACACCAGATCCAGTGTGTGGCCTTTAGTGTGGGTGGGACCTTTAACATGCTGTGTTATGTTTAAACAGTCCAACAGTGACAAGAATTCAGTGGCGAACGAGCAGTTGGTGGAGTACACATGAATATTGAAGTCACCGAGCAGGAGTGTAGATGGAGACATGGAGCAGACAGAGGTGAGAAGCTCAGACAGCTCAGACATGAAAGTAGTGGAGGCTTTAGGTTGGCGGTAGATGAGGACAACCTGGAGCTGTGTAGACCCAACCAGAGAGAAAGTGACACTCAAACGAGGTGACATTGGGTAGTGGGAGTTCTTTAACCAGGATGTCAGCTCGATGTATAACAGCCAGCCCGCCGCCACGACCCATGGAGCGAGGCTTCTGTATGTAGACATAGCCAGGGGGAGTGGCTTGATTAAGTGCCATGAAATACTGCTGATTTTGCCAAGTCTCAGTTAGGCAGAGAAAGTCGATTTTCCTGTCAGTGATGATATCATGGATGAGTAGTGATTTGTTGTTAAGTGAGCGAGCATTCTGCAGTATAAATGTTGCACTGTTGTTTGTGAATGCTGGGCAGGCGGTGTGGAGGGAATGACACTGTCAACACAAACCAGGGGCCTCAGATGATCAGGGTGCACACGTGTGGTTTGTTGTGATGACGTTGTAGCTGCGTGTTGGAGCGCCTGTCAGACAGTACGGAGGGAATACCATTATCTAAGTAGACAAACTTGCACCGGGAGGCTCTATGGACATAACGGGGGCGATGTAGGAGTCCGAGGGATTTAATGTTAGCGATGCAGTTTGGAGTGAAGTGACAGAAGAGGTCCAGGAGTAGCGTTGTTGAGTATTTGAAGAACACCATAGCTGCAACAGTGGAGCGCCGGCTAATTCCCGGAGCTGCAATCCGTGGAGGAGGCTCCCAGCCTCGGACCGCAGCAGCAAGCAATGTAGCCAGAACACAATGTGGATAGTCCTGGAGTCGTGGCATGGAGATGTCCAAATGTGAGAAGCGGATTGACGTTGGATAATCCACAGTATGTTGAAAGCGCCGATGGATCACTTGGTCGGCAGAGCTAACAACTGACCGGCGGCTAACAGCTGATCAGTGGAGAAGGTGAGCACACAGAGCCAAATGTGCACAATCTTCGAACAGTTAGCAACACCAGATAGTGAAGTGTAGAGACAACTTATAATGATAACTTATTCCTACATGCAGTGAATATAGGCACAGTTTTACACAAAAAGCGAAGTTTTGCTACGGGTATGAGAAGCGGCGACATACACGCCAGCGTCCTCTCAATCCGGAATCACTATCTCTCTCTCTCTCTCTCTCTCTCTCTCTCTCTCTCTCTCTATCTCTCTCTCTCTCTCTCTCTTACAGGTTTTGATATATGCGCCAAGTTTCGTGAGTGTTCGAGTATACCAAGGGAGACAAAAATGAGTTCAAAGGCTAAAAGTAATTAGGGGGCGCTGTAGAGCCGACGTGCCACGACCAAGCCCAGTTACACCACCAAATCCAAATAATCACCAGTCTGAACAAGGGTGCAAAGTTTCATGAGTTTTGGTGCATCCTAAAGTTCTCAAACATGTGTTCGTAAAATGAAAATGAACACGCAGAATCCAACATAGTTGACTTCCTTATAGGTGAAAGAATTTGGGGAAAAATTAATATGTTTTTGAAAATGAGATCAATGATTTCCACCAATCATCCCCTCTCTCTCCCCCCTTTCACAACTATCACTGTCACTGTGGAATAAAGGCAAAAACGCCAAAAAATAATCCTAAAAATAAATAAATAAATGCGACTCAGCAGCAGAAGAATAATAATCTTTACAAAAACAACAGGTTTCCTCAAACTTCTTACCAGTGACATCATTGGACCTCTGTAGGGTGACCAGATCCAGACAACCAAATGTGGGACAAAGAATATGTTTGTGTGGGACAATGTGGGACACGTTACCGAGGCTGAGAGGTAGTCTACAGTCTAATTTAAATAATAAACATGTCTATTCTGCCCCTTATCTCGTAACATCTCTATGTTTTAGTGCCTGAATGCATCCAGAGATCGGCACATCTCCTCTCTCTTTTCGAGCCACACGTTTCTTGTGAGACTCACATGAACTGTGTCTCTTCCTGTCGTATTCCCCCTCAGTGTGAAACTGAATAATAACTAATTTCACAAAACACTCTGAGAATCTCCTTCCAGCGGCTTCTAAATACTTCCAACAGTTGTTGTAGCTGCTCTTCCTTTCCTTTGTGCTAGTTTCCATCATGTTTCTCCTAAATCTGCAGAGCTCGGGACTTTGCTGTGACTCACCATCTTCTCCGTTGGGCTTTAGCGTAGCAAAGATGGTGGAACAATAACCTGAACTTGACCCACGTGTGCTCAGTTTGACAGCAAACACCGCGCCGTGATGATGACAGCCTTCCTGCTTTCTTCACAGCCAACAGGACAAAAGACAGATTTTTAAAAAGCGTCTGTCCTGCAACGGTTTGACTTTTGAAAACTAGAGCCGATGAAAATGTGGGACATCGTCTCTATATGTGGGATGTGGGACAAGGGATGAAAATGCTGTGCATTCCCTCGTAAAGTGGGACACCTGATCATCTACAGCTGATAGGGACGGCGGTGTCGCGGAAGCATAGCAGCACCCTCTGGTTCTCCCCAGGTAAACACTGTTAGCTCCGTCAGCACTGTTGCCGCTGTTTTCACTGTTAGCGCTGTTAGCACCGCTAGCTGCTAGCTGCGGCTCAGCCGTCACCATGTTGAGAGCTGTGTGGAGGCAATAGAAATGCTCCCTATCTCCCATTTAGCACCTTTAATGATAACATTGTAGATATCAAGGTCATTCTGGGACAAAGAGGGAGTCATATTCAATTCCTTGGGAAACAGAAAGAGGCTTTCTGGATTTATAATCTCAGAAGGATCGGAGGGGAATAAATGAAGATTTCAGCAGTAGATAGTTCTTTTATTTTGTAATTTTTATAGTTATTTAATAAAAGAGAGTTTAGTAGTTTCTCCCCTGTATTATAAGTGTTTAATGTTCTCTGAGATCTTAAAGTCTGTCCTTATTTTGGTAAAAAAAAAAAAAGATTATGTGGTAACCTTTACTGATTATGAAATATTTGTTGTACTTTTATGTCCAGTGTAATCGGTAACACCGGTGTTGTCACAAGTTTATCAACCGGAGGGAACATTTCCTCACTGTCACATCCCTACCAACGACCATTACAGGCATCGTAAGGTACCTTCGGTAGTGTAGAAAAAGAGTAGCGTCACTTTTTTAAAATATTGGCATGGACTTGGTACCGAAGTATCGGTTCTCGTGACATCCCTAGTCTACCAGTACAGTAACAACAGCACACTCTTGCTGTTAGTCAGTTAGTATTACAGTAAAGTTGTTGTTTCATATGAGCACCATGTCTGCCAGTAAAGCAACAACAGCACACTCTTCCAAATGACAGATCATAGACAGCATGAGTCGTGCCCCCTCGGCACCATGCTGCTGCAGGAGGAAATAATCAGTGCACTGTCTGTGAAGCTGATTTCCCCTGATGATGACTGACAGGTGTCTGTGCAGGAATCAGCCAGGATATTTTAGATGTGAGAGTGATTATGTGAATTCAGACGGGCAAATAGAGAGAATGAGCCTCGGCGTCCCATATCCCCTTCTGTGGAGCTGCTGTCATGTGTCAGTCTGTGGAAGGAAATGAATAAACGGAGAAGACGTAAGAGATGTAAAGGGTTATTTTTAGAATGAACAGACCACCATGGACTCATCCAGGGCATCATGCTCTGTGAATTACAATTTGACCCTGAAAATGTCTCTATAAATGTCCATTTTGTCTGTCCTTGGCTCTGAGTGATATGACTCAGTCTGTTCCCGGTTCATGAAAGCCTTTAGACGTCTCTCTCTAATCACCAGGGACGGTGTGTCTCTGTAGGATTAAGACTCCCATTCTGTGTAAGCTAATTCACATCAATGTGCACACTCTTTGACTCAGATACTATATATACAACGCAGTTTGTCTTCTCTCATAACACATCGATGATAGGGGGAGTAAAGATGAGGCAGGATTACACACAATGGCACTTTGGCAACTAAGAAAGAGCAGCCATCCCTATGCATGTATCTTATGTACGATTATGGCTATTTATAGCAACTCTTAGAGTTCATAACACATCCACCAGACCTGCGGACCATCATCGGTAGTAATATCTCATCATCATTATCACATTTCATAAAGGTAATACATGTGGATTTAGTGGTCATATTGAATAGTTTATAAACAGTTTTACTGTACAGGATAGAATGAAATAAAGGGATGTAACAGTGCTTTTCACTAGTAGGAGACATGGTTAAAGGACTAATAAATGAGGGTAGAGAAAACATTGATTGAATAAGTTTATGAATGTGCCTTTGACTGCTGATTGTTATATTATAGATACAGTATGTGGTAGAATGCAAAGCTACGGGTGTAAATAAATCAATAAAAAGTTAGTATAAATGTCCCAGTGAAATGTGTGTGTAAAGTGATGAACCAGCTGGAGTGCTCCTCATTATGAGAAGTGTTGAGAATGCATGGATAGCAGCTGTAAGCCAGAGGACTGGGACCAGCGAGAGGGAGGGAGGCAGGGTGAAACAGAGGGATGAGCTGCTGTGCTGTGCAGCGACGGAGACCTCTCGGCGGGGTTAACCACAAGGTAATTGAAAACTGGTCCGTACATGTGACCGCTGTTTACTCGGTTCACAGCCCATTTATCTGCAGGTTTAGCTGATATTACTGAAGAAGGGCTGACTGGGCTCTTTTTACACCTTAACACCTTTAGAGGTTGTGCTGCAGTGCACAAGTTTGAAGCCTCTTGACTGTGTGTCTGTTAGCCAGCAGACTGCATGCCATCAGTGTTCAGAACACAGCTATAACACTGGACTTAACCATTCAAATGCTAATAAACACTGAGGCTTCACAGCACAGTCTGCAGTAATCAGAGCTTCTCTGTGCTTTGTTTACATCGCCGGTCGGCCGCGCAGGCTTTTAGTGCATGTTCGTGCATGTGAGCGTGCCCAACTGGCTAGCTCACGGCCGCCGCTCTGCACTGTGTTCATATGTCGCAGGGTTGTAGCGCCCACCCTCCGGTTCCCCTCAGGTTAACACCGGTAGCTCCATTAGCACCGGTAGCTGCTAACCGCCAGCTCAGCTGTCGCCATGTGGAGAGCCATGTGGAGGCAAAAGAATTACTCCCAAACTCTCATTAAAAAAAACAAGTGTGTAGAATATAAGTTGTTGTAGCAGCAAAAAGTAACGTGGTTCAGTGGCATTAGACATACAGATTAGAAACTACATTTACAGGGTGCAATGTGTGTGGTTGCTGAGAGCAAGAAAGTCACTTTTTCCTTAAAGGTATAATATGTAACCGTCTGTTGGTGATTGTAAACACATCACATTCAAAGCTGGCCCCTCCTCGACAGCTCAATATGAGAGAGAGAGAGAGAGAGAGAGCATAAAACAGAAGGATGGAAGGGAAGTAGGACAAAAAAGAAAATAGAAGAAGGAATGAATAGAGGGGGGTGGGGGGGTAAGTCTGTAAGAGGTATAATTAATATGATGATTCCAAAGAAGATAAAATAAAAATAATGGGATCGGTGAATAGATTTTATTATTTATTATATAGTAGGCATTAAAGCAGTAGTTCCCAACCTGTGACTCCTACAAGGGGCCAATATGATGATGATCATTTCCTGATAGTCTCCTGGAATGAACTATGTCATTTAGCACTAACCAAAGGGACAATTGGAATTTCCGAAAAGCAAAATGTTCAACATCAAACAAGTAAATGGTCATTAATTAATGTTCCTCAAAGTCAGTCTTTCAATACTTCCTGAGTTCCCTACTCTGAACGTGGCTCTCAGCCCTCAGCCCACTGGTTCATACCAAAGACATACATCTCACAAATATACAGTTTCCTTTGTTGTGAAGTGGCTCAGTAATCTCTTAGAACATCTGGTCTCTGTAGTTTTTATCAAACATTACCCAAAAAAGGAGAAATAGTGCCTTTGTTTGGGACTATTTTCAGTGGCGGATTACTCCATATTTGGTGCTCTAGTGAGTATTGTTGTCAGCAGGACGGTGTGTGTGGGGTTGAGTCAGAATAAAGTCCAGTGTGTGTGTTCATGGTGATGAAGGAACATGTCAGCCAGTGACACAGTGAGGCTCATTGATGTGTTTTTAACAACAATGGAGCTCTATGGCTCAAAGGAAGAAGAGATATCAGACTGTGACACACACACAGTACTTGTTAGGAGATACATTCACTGATGGTTGATGAGAAGATCATTCAGATAGAGGAGAAGATAGAAGAAGATAGATATACTGTAGAATATGATTAGCCAGTTTAAACATGTTAGCTTAGACTGTATAGCAGGTATGGGGAAAGGGAGCACTAAGTCACTCTTTTAAGAATAACAAGCTCGTAGTAGAGACTGGTTTAACCTGAACTAATGCTGCATCTGCTGCCGAGGCTACAGAGGATTGTGTCTCTCTACGTTGGTTCACCATGTAGAACCGCTCTCTCTGCCACTAATCGCATGGAAACGTGAAAGGATGGAAACAGAAGTAGCATGTTTGTCTTAGTCTTTGTGTGAGAATGTGTAAAGAGCTCCTCGTCCACCCTCCTACCGAGGGTGCTGGGTGCCAGCAGCACGCCTGGCAGACCTCCCCCCACGCCCCTCCTTCATCTCTCCCTGTCTCATTATTACCACACCTGACAGACTGCTATAATTGATTGTGCTGAAGGAATTACGCCGACTGCTTGTGATGCACGAGGTGCTTAAGTTCATGTCTTCAGACACATTAATATGGAAATCCCTGTAAACTAAATGATATTTGTCCCCCTTTTTATGTAAATGTTTTAGAACCAAGCCAGTTATCACTTTGATGTTTTACTTGGAAGAGCTTTGGTTTGAACTACATTTTCTTGGCCGGGTGTACTGCTACCAATTATGTTCTGCATTCAAGATAAAGTCCCTCTAACCTTTATTACAAAGGCCTTTAATGTTGCTCTGTTGTGGGGCTTCTTCTGCCTGGTTTGGTATTTAAGGAGCATTTGTGCTCAGCTTACATAAGGCATGCCTTTTATAGTGAGGTGCTTGACTATGATTTTATTAATGCCCACAAAATGGCCATAACTGCCCTTTTTATAGGGTTGTTAATGACCGACGTACAGTATCAGGGTGTCGAAACACACTCTTGTCCATATTATCTGTATTCTTCCAAATCAGATCAAGTCAATTTTATTTGTGTAGCCCAAAATCACAAATTAGCCTCAGTGGTCTTTATAATCTGTCCAGGATAGGACACCCTCTGTCCTCTACAGTGAGACCCTCTCACAGTGTTCAGTGGGAGTTATAAGGCACTAGGGATGTCACGAGAACCGATACTTCGGTACCAAATCGATGCCAAAACTCTAAAAACGTGACGGTACTCATTTTCTACAGTACCAACGGTACCGTACGATGCCTGCAGGGTCCGAAATGAACCCCCGCCAAGCGCCAAATATGACTGCTTCTGTCCTCTGCTCTTTGTGTCGGAGTTTGACACACACAACAGCGCCATGCAGCAGCGAGATCCAGAGATGCAGAGATCCTCTATATTCGGGAAGATGATTCACTCGTGGGGGAGAAAACTGAACTGAACAAACTGAATTTCTATCTTTTGTTGCTTATTGCTAAATCTCTGAAAAGTGGTGTTTTTTTTTATTATTGAACTCTGGACTCTGTATTTCCGGTGAATGTTATTGGGACTTGCATTTGATTATCTTACACTTAACTCCCCAGATCCACTTAGTTTGAACCAATCCAACAGCATCCAATCAGGTTTCAGGAGAAAACCATGAAGAACTAACGTTCTGTTACTGAGCACCAGTTGGATCCAGTTACTCTGCTGTTAAAATCACGTTACATCTAGCTTGTTTAGGACTCGACATCTGAGTTGGGACTTGAGTCACAGACTTGAGACTTACTTGTGATTTGTAAAACAATGACTTGGTTCCACCTCTGGTAGCCTATAGCCAGTGAAATGTCACCATGTCAGTGAATTTAAACTACTGCTTGTAATCTGAGGATAGATATAGACACATGTACACATTACATGGGATTTATTAGTTTTTTACCGTGGTATGGAATTTGGTATCGAGAATCGTGGAAATTCACTGGTATTGGTATCGACTAGTAGATTTCTGGTACCGTGACATCCCTATACGGCACTGCCCAGCCCAAGACACACCTTCTTTAAGGCACACAAACTAATCATGTTTGGATGTAAACAATAGATTAAATGAGCATTGCATTGAGCATTTAGTAAAGCTCAAAGTGATGACCCAACAGAGACTCTGCAGTTCCCTTTAGCTCCACAGACATGTTGAGCCTCTTTTAGTCTGTTATTTTGGTTTTCCAGCCTGACTCAGGTCTCATTTACAGGCAGCTGTTTTCAGTGAATAAGCTCTGATAAACCCTGGATGTGTAACTAACGTTCTAAAGTGTGTTTTCAGCTTGTTCATGCAGCTGTAGGATACACTACCTGTTCTGTCATAGTCTCAGTTTACTGCTAATGTCTTTAAACTGGGCACAGTTCACAGCAGCGGGGGTACTCACATCCCTTAGTATCAGCAGTAGGATCATGAACAGACCCTGTCCGTGGTATATAATTATTACTGATGCATTAACATATAAGCAGCATTTTAATGTTTTTTGCTGGTCGAGGTGGAGCACATTTTTACAATGTCATATATTTTTGTACAACAATGGATCATATTTTATTATATTAAATATATATTATTGTTTTCGTTAGATTAGAATGAGCCGTTTGTATCTCCATAGGGAGCGGGTCCTCTTCATGGAGTCCTCCATGTTACACCTCCATGTTTCTGCAGTTATTCTTTGATTTTTGGGTTACTGGATAATAAATGTACTAAATAATTCCTGACAATGACAAATATATTTGACTGCAAGACGTCTCCGATTACATACATGCTGAAAATCAAACATTTCTACTGGATTCATTTAGAGATTTTACAAAGTAAAAGTCCCTAGAAGTGGATGATTCAATATTTTCCCTTCATGGTCTAGTGTTAAAAAAGTTAACAATCACAATAAATCAGAATATAGAATTGCAATACTTAAAAATCACAATACATATCGAAACAGCACCCAAGTGTGGTGATAGTATCTGATCAGGAGATAGGTGTACTGTATGTAGAGGCAGTAATCAGCTGTGAGTGTGTCGGTATCTGACCTGCTATAAAGGTTCAAAGTATCCAGCATCATCAGGTGTGCATGCACATCCACTGACGATTACTACTCCTGCTTTTCTGTGGTTTGATGTGAGCATTTCTCTGTAGCTTTGTGAACTATGGATGTCAGTGTGAAGCCACAGAGGACTTCACAGGTCACCACAGTGTCTCATTTTAATATTGTGACCTATTCATTTTGTTTTATTCAGCTCATTACCCGTTCTCCCTGGGGTCATTATAAATTCAGCTGTTATGTTTCTATAACATGTTGTGATGTCACAAACTTAAGTGAGACGTGGATTCTTCATCTCTCGTACAGAGAATCAGTTCAGCTCATAGTTGCATCCAGTGAAAGGCGCTGTAGAGGAAGCAGAGACTGCAGACTGTTTGACTCTCTGGAGGTGAACATGATGCACATCTGCAGTGTGGAGGTTGAGCGGTGGAGGTGTGAGTGTGTAGTGCAGGCCCGGTCCGCTGGCAGGGATTGGTTGGGTCTTATCTTGATGGGATGGTTTGACAGGTACTGCATCACATTAAAGGCCTTACCAATCTTCCCTGTCATATCCAGCAGGAGGATCACAGATAGGGCAACCCCCACCCCCCCACCACCTCCTAGTTTTCCTTCCTCTCACCCACGTTGATACACAACATATTGGATTTTCTTCAGGTTTCAAAGACACAATAAAGACATAGAGTACATGAACAAGACCATTTACTTTGTCTCATAAGTCAAAGACAAAGACCCCGACGCCTCCACCAAGCAGGTACAGTATGTTAACAGTGGCTCAGAGGGCAGGAGTCCTTCCCCTCTCCTGGAAGACGTTGTTGGTTGCTTAACAGCAAAGATAATGAGTGAATTAAATACTGCTGAGGACATTAAAAAGGGTGTTTAGTCAGCGGCGCGATGGAGGGGTTTTAAAGCACGTGGGGACGGACTGTTGGTCCAGTGACAGGTTGACGATGTCAGTCAGGACCTCAGTCAGCTGCCCAGCACAGGCCCCGAGCATGCCGCGCAGGACGCCATCAGAGTGTGAGGGACTGGCGGTCTGCAGGTGGCGCAGCCTTCATGGCCTCCTCCTGGTTATCCCTGTCCCATGTGAGCTTACAGCAGCCAGAGTTGAGTGGCAGCTGGCATGATGGGAAACCTTCTGTCATACGTGTGATGGCACCAACATACGGGTGCTGAAGCTAATTTAGATTATATTTGACTTTTTAATATTAGTAGTGGATTACCACAGACTCTAATACAATACATATAATGTACTAATACATCAAAAAAACAACAGAAGTTTTCGATTGTCTCTTCAGTTATGGATAGTCAATTTGATCGTCAGCACCAGTACACATGTAATCCAGGACATCTACAGTATAATGTCCATGATTGTGTGTCTTAGTGGTGGTGTGTAATGAACAGTGTCAGTGCAGGTATTTTACTAAATGTAACTTGACCTACAGGTCACTTCATCAAGGTCATTTGAGTACTGCCTGGATGAATGCATACATAGGATAGAGTTTGGTGACACTGTGTTGTTGTCTGGTGGTTAGGTGGAATCCACCCAGAGTATGATCAGGATCCTGGGACTGTCAGCCACCCTGCCCAACTATCTGGACGTGGCTGCCTTCCTGCATGTCAACCCCTATATCGGCCTCTTCTACTTCGACAGCCGCTTCAGACCCGTGCCGCTTGGACAGACCTTTGTTGGCATCAAATCCACGAACAAGGTAAACAAACAAAGATGATGTGAATGTATATACTAACCTGTAGGACCGTATGATTAGTGCAGTTGAGTTCTTCAAGGTGATCCATGCATACAACATACAGTATGTGTAACAGCTGCAGAACTCAAACTTATGAGACGTCTCCACAACCAACTATCAACAGAAGAGCCTGACTGCTACTACACAGACCTTATTTAGAACACACAACAACCACAAATCACCACATCATTGTTGAGCCTCTGTTTAGTGCAACATGCACAATGTGGTGTTACATCATGGTAGAATGGCCACTTTGGAACCTTTATTGAGCTGATAACATGAAGATATTCAGGTTCTGGTGTCACAAGGCAAAGCTTCTAGCTGCTATGGACAAGTATGAACTCTCAACTCTCAAACAGGACTTTGGTGATATATATTTACATGTCTGCTTGTATTACTGTTGACGTCATCACTTGTATTCCCTACAGAATGTTACAAGTCAACCACCATTGGTCAATCAAAAAGGGAGTGTCAGTGTTAGTAAAAGTAGAGGTTTGGTTTAGTTTTTAATGTAAGACCAGAGCATGCACAGTATGTAGGTTACAATCCATTAGTTCTTCTTATTAGAGTTGAGACGTCGCCTGTAACCACTTCAGTTAGATGGTTTATTGTGATTGTATTTCCTGTTCAGATCCAGCAGCTCCATGACATGGAGGAGGTCTGTTACAACAAAGTTCTGGAGCAGGTTAAAGGCGGTCATCAGGTAAGGCCTCGTCTGAATGTTGGAACCCTAAAGAAAGAATATTATAGCAGAATATTCACTAAATGTCACAATGCTATGCTAAAATAGGATTAGAGAGGTTTATGTTATCAACAAAGCTGCTAATTTCTAGCCGACAACTGTGGACTTTGTCAGCTGAACTGATGCTTGTAGGTAGGGCTGTCACAAATTAGAAATTATAGTCGACGATTAATTGCCATTTCTTTTTCTGTTCATTTTATAGCACACATCTAAACGATGCCATCATTGGCAAAGGAGTGTTAATTAATCCTCAGATTACAGATCACATGTTTCACATCTGTCTCCACTGCACAGATTCCTTTTAAATAGCTTGTTCTAAAACTGTTGTGTAGGTCGACCTGATGTAACGAAAACGTGGTTCAAAACATTTCATTGATTGAGAAGGACGTTTGATTTTATCTCCAGAAGATAATATGCAATGGGGAAATGAGTGTTAACCTTGGGTTGACACAGGTTTCTTACGCCACACAGGTCACACTGACTTGTCTTATAGATTTATTAATCCACTTTCCCTCATACAGAAATAAATTTGGTGGAAACCAAAAATATTTTTGACAGAAAAGGCTTCCATTCATCTCTGTATATTCCAAACGTGCACAACACAGTCAGAAAACCGTGCAGCTCCCCTCTGAGCCTGCAGCGACTCGGCAGTCGGTCCTGAAGGGACACGCCTGTATTTCTCTATTTATTTTGCATTAAAGATAACAAACAATTAAAGTATAATTGTATAATAATTGTATAGGGCTGTACCGAGTAGTTTGACGCTTCATTCATAACGTTGAGCATGTCTGTTGGTTCTGTTTGAAGCCGGTATTTCTGCCCAGTTGCAGATAAAGATTAGGCTCCATTAATCAGTGTTTCCCCTGTATTCACTCTGCAGCGCCGCACGCCATCATTAATGTGTCTCACTGAGAGACGGCGCAGAGCAGAGGAGAGACAGGTGGAGTGAAGATAACGTTGTCGGTACCGGTTACAAACCGGCTCGGTAGTGAATATTAGGCTATACTCTCTGTAGAATCACATCCCAGTGGTGGCTGTGTAGGATTGTTTCCGGCTGGTGTGGTGCAGATGCCTCCAGTAACTCCAGGGCGTTGTCAAGTCCAAATTTATTGAAAAAAGAGATATGAAATCATTTCTAAAATTCCCTACATGTTTTTATATAACAAAATATTTTGCTTCAGTCCGTACTTGTCGGCATTTAGCCTTCCAAAAACAACATTTTCACTGCGGTCGAAAAACAGTTTTCTCTCCCGCTAGCCGCACACAAAGGGAGGCACTGACGAGTTCTATTCATTAAGAATCCCCTCTAAACGGAGCACAATGTCAGACTGAATGAAGAAGTGAAAAATGAAGGAATTCTGTAGGTCCTTGTCCTATTGTCCTGTAGACCTGTGTTCCTTATGTTACCCTGACATTGGGCTCGCATGTTTTTGAGTTGAAATGTGCCTGTGGCGTACAGACTCAATCTATTAGTGCAATAAATGAGAGCGGATTATCTGGACTACAGTCGTATCCCCTGAACAGTTCCCCGTTCCCTCTAAATGACTTTATCTCCCTGATTCAATCTGCTCAGTGAAACCTGCATCTCCAGCCTTTCTACGGACTGTGACCTTCCTTTATTAATAAGGTGGTGGTTTGAATTTCCTTTATGCATTTCCTTCATACGTCTTTATGCTTTTACTGTAAAATGTTCGGACTCCAACAACTTAAAGGGACAGTTTGTAAGAATCAGAAATGTCTTGTCAACAGCGACACCTGTGGCCGTTAAGTCAACGAAAGTCAGCGCCCGGTTGCTCGCACTTGTGTTCGCTCTACATAGACATGAAGGAGCATCGCTCAACACAGTGAGGAGACACACGTCAGCTAAAAGCACAATATCACTCTATATTTCAGCTGCTTGGCAGTAATGTTAGCTGACCAGACGAAGGTCTCTCTATGAATCAATGCTGATCCTAGTGTTGGCTTTTCCCGCCTCAGCCTCCCGACCGTGGCCGGAGGGAACAGGGGAGACGCCGGAGTTTTGGTCGGAGACGATAACCTTTCTCTCTGCGGAGCCCCGTCACTTCACAAGACACGGGAAACCTCTGTTGGTCTGGAGGAGCTGCAGCAGTTATTTCTGCACTAACGTCCACTGTACATTCACTAGATATTCTCAGAGCTACTAACTCTTCTGCAGTGTGGAGTGCGCGTGCATGCACGTGAGAGCGGAGCGAGCTGAGCGAGTGAGAACGAGCGGTATGTGAGTGAAGGCAGGCAGAGGAGCAGAGTACAGCAGAGACTCCGGTCCTGGAGACCAAAGCTACGGTCTCCCCCGCGTCCTCCGACCGCGGCCAACACTGTTTAACAGACGGGCTTCCCTAGATACAACCAAGAGGTTTGTGTTGGAGTCTCGTCTGAACAGCGTAGCCACACGCGAGCGCGCATGGGACACCGACCCGCAATGATTTATATGTGTAAGAAGTTACAAACAGTCCCTTTAAAGAGGCACACAGTTTACTTTAATACAACTCTTTCCCTTGAAAACATTTCTTTGAACTTTTTCATGGATAGGACCTCCTGCAGTAAATCTTATTTTGTGAACCGTTTGTATTGAACATCTGCTATCTAAAGTGTCTGAATCCTTATCTCCCCCAGTGTTACCCTCCCCTTCCATCCCCCTTCCTCCCCTCTCTCTGCTCCCTCTCTGCAGCCTCAGAAGGCCTGTTGGGAGGAGGAGAGTTGTGAATTCAGACTTTACCGTTTAGCTCCCATCTGCTACAGGAGTTGAACTCCCTATTGACCACGGTTGTTATCCTGTCTGCATCAGTTTATTGCTAGTGTTCACACACACATACACACAACCTTTTTCTAGTTTTTTTTTCCTTCTCTCTTGCCTATTATCTCCCTCAGAGACACACTTAAAATGAGTGCTGCTGTAGCCCTTGAGAACTTGTAAACCAGCTTAATTCTCCTGCACCACTGACAACTTTCAGTCCCCCTGGTTGAAACTATACAACGGTCCAGTCCAGCCTGTGAGGCCACAGCTCAGCTGGGGAGGCCCTTTCTTTTTTCCGATTATTAAATTGTCAAGAAGTGGCTGTGACATATATTATTTTCATCTGGGAGGATCTGATGGATGAAATTTCCTTTATGATTTTCCTACCCCCCTCCTGGTGGAAAGCATGCTGCCAGAAAGAAGTTTAATAAGCTGAGAAGCCGGCGGTTACTGCCGGCAACGCTTCACACAGCTCAGTGGTGCTGATAAAACACCTTCAATAAATAACATTTGCTGCAGTGGTCTCTTCGGACCCACTGTGTTTGGAGCACACACACAGCTGGCTGCTGCATGTGTGTGTAGTCATGCAATAGTGTTTGGTCTAATAATAGATGTCCATACCAAAAAGTTATAAAAAATACTAGGGCTGTCAGAGTAAACCTGATAATAACATGTTAACGCAAATGTGTTGTAACGCCACTAATTTCTTTAACATATTAACACAACTTGTGATTTTGAGGTTGTAGCGGCTCAGTTTTAAAGCTATAGTGAAGATCCTGGTATCATATGAAACTATAAAACCTGATGAATCCATCGGTACCAACCATGTCATGACGTGTAAATAACGCTCTAAACTTACGCTAAATTTTGGTGAGTAAAAATTGTCATGTCTATTTTCAAAGGGGTCCCTTGACCTCTGACCTCCAGATCAGTGAATGTAAATGGGTTCTATGAGTACCCACGAGTCTCCCCTTTACAGACATGCCCATGTGATTTATGATAATCACATGCAGTTTGGGGCAAGTCATATTCAAGTCAGCACACTGACACACTGACAGCTGTTGTTGCCTGTTGGGCTGCAGTTTGACATGTTATGATTGGAGCATATTTTTGATGTTAAATGCAGTACATGTGAGGGTTTCTGGACAATATCTGTCATTGTTTTGTGTTGTTAATTGATTTGTAATAATAAAATATAAACATACATTTGCATAAAGCAGCATATTTGCCCACTCCCATGTTGATAAGAATATTAAATACTTGACAAATCTCTCTATAAGGTACATTTAGAACAGATACAAAAAATATGTGATTCATCCCGATTAAATATTGTAATGGATTGACGGCCCTAGAAAATACCTAAAAAAACAATGTCCACAGGGTCTTTCCTGGCTATTTACAGGTAATTACACCATAGGTGGGGCTTTTTTATCATTCCACTTATTTTGTCAGTTTACACGATGGGTTCATATCAAATATTCCATCATTTTCTCCTTACACCATTTTCTGTATTTTCAATATATATTTTAAATGTCTATATAATGTCTGGATATTAAATATGAATCTGCAATTTCCTTTAGTGGTCCCCGTAGTAGTGACTAGTTTAGTCAATATTTGAGGACTATCAACACCTTGCTGTGAAGCCTCCCGAGGATGTAATAGGAGACTCTTCATGCCGACTGATTACTACTACTACTATTACTACTCACTCAGTGACCCCCTTTACACCTTCCATTAAAATGCATTTTGGGTGATCTGATAGCCATCGGATAGTGCTTGACGTTTGCGGGCCGTCTCCCCCTAAAGGGCGTTGTTTTCAGGCTGATGTGTCCATGAAATACGCACCACCTCTCTTCTCTTCTGCCCGGCTGCTAGCCTGTGTGTAGTGCAGCCTCCGGAGGCTTCCTCTCAGCCCTTTCAGAGCGATCGGATCTCAGTGTGGACACATATTAATACCAGGTGTAAATCTAATCAGGTTAAATCATATCTAGATACAATCTGGATACGAGACGCATTTTATTGCCAGGTGTGAAGGGTCAGGAAGTCAGGGACAGACTTTATACAGCAGGTCTCTGCAGCCCAGCCAATGAGCTCACAGTATGTACAGTAGAGTATATTAAAGGAAAGGCTCACTGGATTGGTCTAACTCAGACTGCTGAAGCTTCATATCAGCTTCACATGACATTTGAATATATTTCTTTACAGAAGGAGGTCTGTGGATTCTGTCTACCACAGGGGTGCCCAATACGTCGATCGCGATCTACCGGTCGATCGCGAAGGTAGATCGCATGACATTAAAAAAAAAAATTTTTTTTTTTTTTTTTTTTTTTTTAAATAAATGAACATCAGCCTATCATCCATCCTCACTATGAAATTTGTCACTTGATTGACATACAGGGCAGCCAGTCTGACATCTGATCTTTTCTGACACATGGGTCACCACGCATGCGCAAACAAGCGCGCCAAGTGCGGCAAAACTCTAGCAAGCTACCGAGTTGCCTAGTTAGCCTCCAATTTATTTCTTCTAAACTTAAGAAAGGGTATAAAAATGAGTGGGGGAGCTGGACCAAGTAAGAAGCCAAAAACCTACCACTTCCATACGGACTGGGAGGAGGACTTTTTTTTCACAATGTCATATTCGAAGTGCGTTTGCCTCATCTGCCAGTCTACCATTGCTATTCCGAAGAAGGGAAATGTGGAGCGGCATTTTCGGACTGTTCACAAAAACTACAACACTGACTTCCCTCCGAAAAGCGAGCTGAGAAAGAGAAAGGTGAAGGAACTAAAATCCCAGTTGTCCGGACAGCAGTCATTTTTCTCACAGCTGACCACAAAAGCGAAGGCTGCCACCGAAGCATCATTCCGGGTGAGTCACTTCATCGTTAAGAACAAGAAGTCCTTCCAAGACGGAGAGATGGTAAAAGAGGCATTCGTTGCAGCAGCTGACTCGTTGTTCCGAGATTTTAAAAACAAACCAGAAATATTATCTTCAATCAAAGCTCTCCAGCTATCAAGAAGTACAGTTACACGGCGCAGTGAAGCCATGGCCGAGGATTTGACCCAGCAACTTTGGAAGGATATCGTGGACTGCGAGTGTTTCTCACTGCAATTGGACGAGTCTACAGACGTGAGTGACACAGCCCAGTTGTGCATTTTTATTCGGATGGTGTTTCCCGATATGACTGCAAAAGAGGAGCTGTTAACAGTACTGCCCATGAAAGAACACACGCGAGGAGAGGATATTTTTCAGTCTTTCAAAAACTTTATCGAGAAAACCCAGCTCCCAGTGTGGAAATTGGTGTCCATCACCACGGACGGAGCGCCCGCGATGGTTGGCCGCTCAAATGGATTTATTGCCAAGTGCAGGGAGGACGATGCTTTCCCAGACTTCCTCAATTACCACTGCATAATATATAAGCGTTATGCGCAAAAATGCTCAACATGAAAGAGATAATGGATGTGGCAATGAAGATCGCCTGTTCTATTCGTGCCAGATCTCTTCAAAGACGGCTATTCCGTGCGCATCTGGAGAAGGCTGACTTCGACCACTCTGAGTTGTTGCTACACACTGACGTGAGATGGCTTAGTAGAGGGAAATTCCTGCAAAGATTTCGAGAGCTCTGTCCGGAGATTAAGGAGTTTTTCCGTGTAGCTAAACATGCAGAATACAACCAACTAAATGACGATCAGTGGCTGCTAGACTTAGCATTTTTAACCGATCTGACCAACATGTTAAATGACCTGAATGTAGAGCTGCAAGGAAAAGACAAAATCGTAATCGATATGATCAGCTCAGTTAATGCTTTCAAACGGAAAATGCAACATCTGTCCTCAAAGATGCAGCGCCATGATTTGGCAAACTTCCAGAACCTCGCGTCAGAGCTGGAGACGCAAGGCAAGGCGTGTGTGCAACTTGACAGTGCACGCTACACAGAGCAGATTGAGAACTGTCTGTCAGAGTTTGACAGACGC
The DNA here is from genome assembly GCF_043250625.1 of Sebastes fasciatus. Lineage (NCBI taxonomy): Eukaryota > Metazoa > Chordata > Actinopteri > Perciformes > Sebastidae > Sebastes > Sebastes fasciatus. The sequence continues at coordinate 34,210,925 of NC_133806.1, read as the reverse complement.
TTTCAAGACTTTGTTTTACTGGAGCCAGTCGCTACATTCATGTGCTACCCTTTTCGGGAAGATGCTGAGGTTAATTCACTCGCATCAAAAATTGCAACACTGTTTCACCTGAACTCATCTGGAGTGGAGGATGAGATTTTGACACTACAAACTGACATTCAGCTTAAGTCCAGGGCTCATGGACAGTTCTGGAACTTACTCACAGAGGAAAAGTACCCCAACATGAGGAAATGTGCTACCTCCATGACTGCATTATTCGGCTCCACTTATTTATGCGAGTCAGCCTTTTCCCACATGAAGATTATTAAGTCCAAATACCGTTCCACCTTGACTGATGATCATTTGGAAGTGTGCTTGAGGCTGGCTATCAGCAGCTACTGTCCGGACTATGCATCCCTAGCTGATTCCATTCAGTGCAAGTCATCAGAGTAAGGTAATGACAAAAAATGTACAGAGTTATATTGTACAATATGGGTTCATGCAGTTATGCAAGGTACACCAACATATATTGTACATATAAAGAATACTCAATATATTTATAAATAAATATATGTTTTGCATTTTTATAGTAGGTAGATCATTTTGACTTGGTCATTTTATAAGTAGCTCGCATGCTGAAAAAGTGTGGGCACCCCTGGTCTACCATCACTTCCATTAGAGGCATGTTAGGAAGGAAACTCTCTACTATATGGGCTTCTGACTGTTGTTTTAACATAGACTTAAACACGTGTGAATGGACCTACTACATCTATAAATATAGATGTGGTGAGCATAAAAGTGTCCATATAGAGACGCATCACCAATGAAAGGAGAAACCATAACTGATGCTGATGTTTCCATACAGATCACTGAACGGTTGGAGGTGTATGAAAATACCATCATCAACTATCTTTTGAAAGAATGCTGATCATCCCTCCAGTAGAGTTCCACACACTCAAAGAGTCTATGACGAGGAGAGCTGAAGCTGTTCTATAGAACAACATCTTAAGATACTTTGTGTTGGGTTTTAATTTGAATCTGTCACCCATCTGTATGTCTGGGTGACTGGTTTAATAATACAAGTTCCAACAGCACCAGCACAAAGGCAGACTAAACTAAGGGAGGAGCTCTCCTCCACCGTCTGACATTTTAGACCAGATAGATGATCACAGCACCAGCTGAATTTCTCTGTGGGATTATGTTGAATGCATGTTAGGAACCTCTTCACCTTGTATCTCTGTGTGCCTCAGGTGATGGTGTTTGTCCACGCTCGCAATGCCACAGTGAGGACGGCCATGGGGCTGATCGAGATGGCAAAGAACCATGGAGAAATATGCTTCTTTCAACCAGACCAGGGATCGGACTACGGCCAGTGTGAGAAACAGGTAGAATCTTTGTTTAATCCCTTTACAAGCAGAAAAGTTATCAATATATATTAACGGTGTTTAGCAAGATTGTTCTCCTGTACTCATCTAGAAAAGTAGATGAATTCCTTATTCTATCGGTGATATTTAGACAGTCTTCATAGTAGGCTTGTATATGATTATATATGATATGAACACAGTTAGCGCTGTCAGGGTATCAGATGACATATTTTGGACTTCCCAAATAGTAATTTAGCATGTTCAAAGCCTGGAAGATAAATGCCGGGGCAAATGATACCAGAGGTTGTGGTGTGTGTGATGCTGGCTGCCAACTGTTTTTCATTTTTCAAGACAAAAATATGCAGAAAACTAAATTACACAAACAAAAAAGTGAACTGGGTCAAAAACAGCAACCAAAACATAACCTTGAGGTTAAAACACAAAAGGCTCGGTCACACCACTCTTTATACAGTGATAATCGGTTTATTTCAATGGAATTGCTCTGTCAAGTAAATCTGTGCAATTTACTCAATGGAGCTGTAACTTTAGTGAACTGTGACACACAAATTTGTGCAGCTGCGTTAGCAAACCGCCCAGGCAGCGCTGACCTGAAGCTGTCATGGCGACATTTGAAAACGCTGCTGACCCCGTTTTAGTTTTAGAACTCCGGGGTTGCCTTTTAGTCTGGACGGACAGAAACAGAGACCTTTGAACACGACGACGCAGACGCCCACGTTCTCTTCTTGATTGGGTCTCATCAGTCATGACACATCCTTCCCTGATTCGTCACGCCCCATCACATGAACCTTTTCCAGAAGAAAACAAACGACATCAACCTCGACCACCGGCGGTTAATTCAACATGTATAAGGAGTTACAGGCGTTGCTGACCTTGTTGTCTCTGCAGTTAAATTCTGCATTTTATAAAGCTACTACTAAGAAAGCTATTATTGGAGCGCTTAGCATCAACTCTGTGTCCAGCACTGCTTCCTGTTTACACCGGCACACACATGCCCAGTGTACGTGAATGGTCATGTGATATGCGTTTTCAGGCGTGGTAGTATGGACGGAGATTTATTCTAAAACAGCCCTAAAACGCTCATCTGGACAGAGATGGTCGTAGATGGCCGTAGATCGACGTAGATGGTCGTAGATGGACGGAGATGGTCGTAGATCAACGTAGATGGTCGTAGATGGTCGTAGACGGTCGTAGATCGACATAGACGGTCGTAGATGGTCGTAGATGGTCGTAGATGGACGGAGATGGTCGTAGATCAACGTAGATGGTCGTAGATCGACGTAGACGGTCGTAGATGGTCGTAGACGGTCGTAGATGGTCGTAGATGGTTGTAGATTGACGGAGATGGTCGTAGATGGTCATAGATGGTCGTAGTTGGTCGTAGATGGTCGTAGATGGATGGAGATGGTCGTAGATGATCGTAGATTGACGTATATGGACGGAGATGATGGTAGATTGACTTAGATGGTCGGAGATGGTCGTAGATGGTCGGAGATGGACGGAGATGGACATAGATGGACGGAGATGGTCGTAGATCGACGTAGATGGTCGTAGATCGACGTAGACGGTCGTAGATGGTCGTAGACGGTCGTAGATGGTCGTAGATGGTTGTAGATTGACGGAGATGGTCGTAGATGGTCGTAGTTGGTCGTAGATGGTCGTAGATGGATGGAGATGGTCGTAGATGATCGTAGATTGACGTATATGGACGGAGATGATGGTAGATTGACGTAGATGGTCTTAGATGGTCGTAGATGGACGGAGATGGACGGAGATGGTCGTAGATGGTCGGAGATGGACAGAGATGGACGGAGATGGACATAGATGGACGGAGATGGTCGTAGATTGACGTAGACGGACGGAGATGGTCGTAGATAGTCTTAGATGGACGGAGATGGTCGTAGATAGTCTTAGATGGACGGAGATGGACGTATTAGTGTAGATGTAGCCTTACATTACTGTCCTGTTGGGGTAAAAAGTGCTCCACAAGAAGGCATGGCGTATAGCCAGAGACACACTAAACTGAATCTCTTGAATAAACTTGAACTTCTTGTCTGGTTAGAGACATACTGTAGCTAGCTTGCTTGGTGTGGTTGGCTACTGCAGGCGTGTTTACAGCTGGCTAGTGTTTTAGTGGTTAGCTTGCCATCTACAGAAGTTTGTCAACTAGCCCCAAAAGTAGTCACTAATGAGCATGCGGTTCAGTTCAGCTCAGCTCGTTACACATTAGAACGGTTATTTCTGCGTTTCCATTAGCAAAAGTTGTGGATGATACCAATAGAACCACTCCATTCTTGGTACCACTTCGGTCGAGGTTCCAAGTGAGCTGAGCCGATACTAGAAGGTGGAGTTAAAACACTGCAGACCATTGATTGGTCGGAGGGAATCGTCACACAGGACATCCTGCACAAACCGGACATTTTAAATAGCCAAGCCACCGTTAATAGCAACCACAATTTTTAATTCACTCGACCCAGATCTTAAAAAATGGCAATTCGCAAAACTACACCGTACACTACGCCTTACTATTGACAAAGTGACGATCCTCTGTTTGGTGGCCGTTGACGATGATGTCACAGCAGTTTCACGTGTCGCTGATACGTCGATGAACTGAGAATCCCGTCTCCACTGAGGGTACTATCTGCAGTGGAAACACAGCTAGAGAAAAGGACCTGTTACCAAAACTGAGCCAAGCAGAGCCGTACCGTCCAGCCACACATATTTTGGAAGGATGTGCATGTAAATCTCGCTGTGCTGCTTTTTGGAATTTTGGAATTTGTCCGTTCCGTCCCCCATACGATGTGACACACCAACAAAACCAGAGGAAGACAGCAGCAGAATTTAACATAAAGCCAACAAACAATGATTGATTTTCATTTGTTTAAACTTGTATTTATTCAGACACTAACCTGCTCCACATGTTTACACTGAGAGTCACACAGTATCTGGTTGTGGAAACTGAACTAGCGAAGCCAAAAAGAACAGATATGACGACAGAAAAGAGAGCAGTGGATCCTCTGATTCACACACAGCTCATCGTTACTGTCACTCCGTACACACAGTTGTGGTGCTACAGTATATTGTATGTGTGGGCAGGCATGAAAGCAGGAAACTGATTGTGTGTGTGCGTGTAATTAATGGTCTCTGTGCTGTGAGAGTACACAGAGGTGGAGCTGTATTCTCCCTCAGAGGATGGTCAGTCAGACTCCAACTCCCATATTTAAATGTGCTGCAGCAGAAGGCAGAGTGATAAATTTAGTAACCTTTTCCTTCGTTCCCCGGGGCTGAGCTAAGATTGATGCGCCTCTAATCTCTCCTCTATTTAAATGGGATATGTATACAAATCAGATCACTTTTCATGCTTTCTAAAAGTGGAAATAGAGACATGAGATTACGTTGGGGGACTAAAAATGGTACGTTGTGGCCTGGTTAGTCTTTGAAACAGCACTTTAAAAGCAGTATCTGTACATGAATGAATCTTGTTGCATATGCACTAACTGTACATTACTTCACTCCTATAGCCCATCTGCCTGTGTCCCAACATAATGAGTATTATCCACTCCATTAGCCCGTCGGTGAGTGTTTGGGTCTGGAGGAGGCATCGGGCTGATTCCACTCTAAGCCCACACAGAGATAATGCACTGCTTATTTGCACTCTGGAAATTGCCCCACATTAATATTTATAGGTGTTTTTTAATCTCCAATATGCATATGCAGTGAAATAAAGCACCTCTAAGGTCAGTCATATAATTTAGCATTTATTTATCCAGCTTTGAAAGTCAGAAGTGATTCCACGATATTCTCTCTCTCCTAATGTTATTTAATTGGCTTAATCTCAGGGGGTTGGAGAGGCTGTCAATCAAGCTTAGATATCTTAATGCACCCACTCTAATCAATTCTTGTTAAATACAGTTTTTGGTGAGCCAACGATTATAACGTGCTGTTGAGTAAAATAATGAAAACGCTCAGAAAGTGCTCTCGAAAAGGGCATTTCATGCAACAGTCCTACAGTCCTGCCTTTTGATCATAATATGGACACTATATTGATTTATTGATTGATTTATTGCTATTAAAAAGGTGTGTTCTAAAGAAAACTGTGTGTGTGTGACAGGGGAACAGTGCCTCTGATTCTGTGATTGTCATTTACAATTAACATGAGAAAATCCAGGGAAGGCTGTGTTGTTGAGTGTTGCTGGTGATCAGTCAGATGTGCTGAAGGTCAGCACAAACCCAGAGTTTGTCCCGTGAGCCTGATTTACATTTAATCAACTCTGTGGGACAGAACTAACACTGTTAGGAGAAATGTACACTTATTATGGACTGTTATAACAATATCTTTTTTATATCTTTTTATTATAATATCTTTATTTGATATGTATATAGGGCCTGTTCATTTAAAACAGCCTGTTGCCGAACATCGGCAACTAATTACTAATTACCTATTTGAAGGAAACATAATGCCACCCGGATTTTGTTTTTAAAAACATGATAAGGAAATTCTGTTCAAATTCCAGTGTAATGAAAGTAAGACGACATTTACAGTAATTGTAGTGTGATTACTTTGTAGTACCACATTACAGTACACTGTGGGGGGGGCTAATAGTGTTGGCAGTTAGGGGTGCGTGATGAATTCCACATTTACATGTCTGTTGTTTGCCTTGTGGTTGACAGCTTACATGCTTGATGATGTAAAGATTTAAATTACCAACAAAAAAAATAAAGATCTCATAAAAGTAACCCTAGCAAATACAGCTGCAACGAACTACTATTTACATTATTGATTCTGACAAATATTTTCTTGATTAATTGTTAATTAATAAATGATCAGAGAATGGGGAAAGATATCAATCACAATGTCTTAAATCCTAAGGTGATGTCTTCTGAATGTTTCCCAACCAACAGTCGCCTAAAGGTATTCAGTCCACTGTCACCTGAGACCTAAAGGTATTCAGTCCACTATCACCTCAGACCTAAAGATATTCAGTCCACTATCACCTGAGACCTAAAGGTATTCAGTCCACTATCACCTGAGACCTAAAGATATTCAGTCCACTATCACCTCAGACCTAAAGGTATTCAGTCCACTATCACCTGAGACCTAAAGGTATTCAGTCCACTATCACCTCAGACCTAAAGGTATTCAGTCCACTATCACCTGAGACCTAAAGATATTCAGTCCACTATCACCTGAGACCTAAAGGTATTCAGTCCACTGTCACCTGAGACCTAAAGATATTCAGTCCACTATCACCTGAGACCTAAAGGTATTCAGTCCACTATCACCTGAGACCTAAAGATATTCAGTCCACTATCACCTCAGACCTAAAGATATTCAGTCCTCTATCACCTCAGACCTAAAGGTATTCAGTCCTCTATCACCTCAGACCTAAAGGTATTCAGTCCACTATCACCTCAGACCTAAAGGTATTCAGTCCTCTATCACCTCAGACCTAAAGGTATTCAGTCCACTATCACCTCAGACCTAAAGGTATTCAGTCCACTGTCACCTGAGACCTAAAGGTATTCAGTCCTCTATCACCTGAGACCTAAAGGTATTCAGTCCACTATCACCTCAGACCTAAAGGTATTCAGTCCTCTATCACCTGAGACCTAAAGGTATTCAGTCCACTATCACCTCAGACCTAAAGGTATTCAGTCCACTATCACCTCAGACCTAAAGGTATTCAGTCCACTGTCACCTCAGACCTAAAGATATTCAGTTCTCTATCACCTCAGACCTAAAGATATTCAGTCCACTATCACCTGAGACCTAAAGATATTCAGTCCACTATCACCTGAGACCTAAAGGTATTCAGTCCACTATCACCTGAGACCTAAAGGTATTCAGTCCACTATCACCTCAGACCTAAAGATATTCAGTCCACTATCACCTGAGACCTAAAGGTATTCAGTCCACTATCACCTCAGACCTAAAGATATTCAGTCCACTATCACCTGAGACCTAAAGATATTCAGTCCACTATCACCTGAGACCTAAAGGTATTCAGTCCACTATCACCTGAGACCTAAAGGTATTCAGTCCACTATCACCTGAGACCTAAAGGTATTCAGTCCACTGTCACCTGAGACCTAAAGGTATTCAGTCCACTATCACCTCAGACCTAAAGGTATTCAGTCCACTGTCACCTGAGACCTAAAGGTATTCAGTCCACTGTCACCTGAGACCTAAAGGTATTCAGTCCTCTATCACCTGAGACCTAAAGGTATTCAGTCCTCTATCACCCGAGACCTAAAGATATTCAGTCCACTGTCACCTGAGACCTAAAGGTATTCAGTCCTCTATCACCTGAGACCTAAAGGTATTCAGTCCACTATCACCTGAGACCTAAAGGTATTCAGTCCTCTATCACCCGAGACCTAAAGATATTCAGTCCACTGTCACCTGAGACCTAAAGGTATTCAGTCCTCTATCACCTGAGACCTAAAGGTATTCAGTCCTCTATCACCCGAGACCTAAAGATATTCAGTCCACTATCACCTGAGACCTAAAGGTATTCAGTCCACTATCACCTGAGACCTAAAGGTATTCAGTCCACTATCACCTGAGACCTAAAGGTATTCAGTCCACTATCACCTGAGACCTAAAGGTATTCAGTCCACTATCACCTGAGACCTAAAGGTATTCAGTCCACTATCACCTCAGACCTAAAGGTATTCAGTCCTCTATCACCCGAGACCTAAAGATATTCAGTCCACTATCACCTGAGACCTAAAGGTATTCAGTCCACTATCACCTGAGACCTAAAGGTATTCAGTCCACTATCACCTGAGACCTAAAGGTATTCAGTCCACTATCACCTGAGACCTAAAGATATTCAGTCCACTATCACCTCAGACCTAAAGATATTCAGTCCTCTATCACCTCAGACCTAAAGGTATTCAGTCCTCTATCACCTCAGACCTAAAGGTATTCAGTCCACTATCACCTCAGACCTAAAGGTATTCAGTCCTCTATCACCTCAGACCTAAAGGTATTCAGTCCACTATTACCTCAGACCTAAAGGTATTCAGTCCACTGTCACCTGAGACCTAAAGGTATTCAGTCCACTATCACCTCAGACCTAAAGGTATTCAGTCCTCTATCACCTGAGACCTAAAGGTATTCAGTCCACTATCACCTCAGACCTAAAGGTATTCAGTCCACTATCACCTCAGACCTAAAGGTATTCAGTCCACTATCACCTGAGACCTAAAGATATTCAGTCCACTATCACCTGAGACCTAAAGGTATTCAGTCCACTATCACCTGAGACCTAAAGGTATTCAGTCCACTATCACCTCAGACCTAAAGATATTCAGTCCACTATCACCTGAGACCTAAAGATATTCAGTCCACTATCACCTGAGACCTAAAGGTATTCAGTCCACTATCACCTGAGACCTAAAGGTATTCAGTCCACTATCACCTGAGACCTAAAGGTATTCAGTCCACTATCACCTGAGACCTAAAGGTATTCAGTCCACTATCACCTCAGACCTAAAGGTATTCAGTCCACTGTCACCTGAGACCTAAAGGTATTCAGTCCACTGTCACCTGAGACCTAAAGGTATTCAGTCCTCTATCACCCGAGACCTAAAGATATTCAGTCCACTGTCACCTGAGACCTAAAGGTATTCAGTCCTCTATCACCTGAGACCTAAAGGTATTCAGTCCTCTATCACCCGAGACCTAAAGATATTCAGTCCACTGTCACCTGAGACCTAAAGGTATTCAGTCCTCTATCACCTGAGACCTAAAGGTATTCAGTCCTCTATCACCCGAGACCTAAAGATATTCAGTCCACTATCACCTGAGACCTAAAGGTATTCAGTCCACTATCACCTGAGACCTAAAGGTATTCAGTCCACTATCACCTGAGACCTAAAGGTATTCAGTCCACTATCACCTCAGACCTAAAGGTATTCAGTCCTCTATCACCCGAGACCTAAAGATATTCAGTCCACTATCACCTGAGACCTAAAGGTATTCAGTCCACTATCACCCGAGACCTAAAGGTATTCAGTCCACTATCACCTGAGACCTAAAGATATTCAGTCCACTATCACCTCAGACCTAAAGGTATTCAGTCCACTGTCACCTGAGACCTAAAGGTATTCAGTCCACTGTCACCTGAGACCTAAAGGTATTCAGTCCTCTATCACCCGAGACCTAAAGATATTCAGTCCACTGTCACCTGAGACCTAAAGGTATTCAGTCCTCTATCACCTGAGACCTAAAGGTATTCAGTCCTCTATCACCCGAGACCTAAAGATATTCAGTCCACTATCACCTGAGACCTAAAGGTATTCAGTCCACTATCACCTGAGACCTAAAGGTATTCAGTCCACTATCACCTGAGACCTAAAGGTATTCAGTCCACTATCACCTCAGACCTAAAGGTATTCAGTCCTCTATCACCCGAGACCTAAAGGTATTCAGTCCACTATCACCTGAGACCTAAAGGTATTCAGTCCTCTATCACCCGAGACCTAAAGGTATTCAGTCCACTATCACCTGAGACCTAAAGATATTCAGTCCACTATCACCTGAGACCTAAAGGTATTCAGTCCACTATCACCTGAGACCTAAAGGTATTCAGTCCACTATCACCTCAGACAAAGAAAAACAGGAAGTCAGAACTAGTGACATAAACGCTTGATAGATTATCAAAATAGTTGCCAATTAATTTTCTGTCAAAAGATATATATACAAAACTATGTATTGATACTACTGACAAGTATTGTCCTTATAGCCAAAACCTGACATTATATATTTCTCTGTGCCGTAGCACCCCCCCTCCCATAGGTATTATAACAGCTAAAGCTATAGATATGAATCACAATAAACATAGTTTATGATCTGTTAAATGTAAATATGAAGACGTAGCTAAATAAGTGTGATGGTGTAAATCACATCATATTAATCCCAACCTACAGTAAGTGCAGGGAACCTCTGCCTGAAGCCCCCCCACCCCCACAGAGTATTGTATTCCAGAGACCGTTTGACTTTCATTTGCTCCAACTCTGACAGTCCAGCCTCCACCTTCCTCTCCCTTCTCTTCCCTTCACCTCCCCCCCGTCTCCCTCCTTTTTTAATATCCAGTTCTCGGAGATGAAACCATGTGACTTGTTCCAGAGGAGAGAGGAGCTCTGCTGTGGAGGTTAAGAGACACCTTGTGGTCCCATGAGTCCATTACACAGTGATGTTACGGACCTATAGGTTACTGTTGAGGGCTGGGAAGCACCTTCAGCACTAATGTACGGTTTCAATGATGGCCATTCAGGGTGTGCGGTGTGAAAGATTAGTCTATTAAAGTTGGGACCAATATAACTTAAGAAGGAGTGTTAAGTTAGTGTTAACGTACTGTAAAGGTAGAGAAAGACAGTACAGATAAACTGACACACCTTCATCTGTTCTCTCTCTTTAAACTCTCCATCTCTGTGGTCTTTAGATGTGCAGCTTTCATGTCATTTTGTTTGACAAGACACGCCGATGCAGACACACTGGAGCCTCCAGGGACTCCACAGCAACACCAGCGGAGGCTCATTAATGTCTGTGTTTGCTTTCATTGGTGCTATTTTTACAACTCTAGTCCACCACCGGTCCTTTCACTGCGTCAGATCCGTGACAACCTGTCACCGTTCCAAACCAGCTCCGCGGTACACCGATCAACAACAATGAGCGGCGACTCAAAGGCTGCTGGAGAACAGGAATGACACAGCGGAGAGACGAACACACGTATCATAAAAATGGCTGCCTGAAATAGAAGCGCGGCTTTGTAAAACATTGGGACAGTGTAAAGAAAACGGAGTGGATCTCCATCCAGTCTCACTCTTCTGGTATTACCAGTTCTCATGGTCGTGCATAGCAAGTCCATCTTCCTCTTGAATTACTTCTTCGTCAGCATTAAATCGGCCGGTCCACCCACCATGTTCAAGAACACTCGTATCATAAACACATCAAGACACGCATGCAAACAAACATGGCCTCTAACATTACTTGACATATAATAAGATAAATATTGTTAAACTTTAAAAGTAGCCTCCAACACTATTCAGGCCTTTCCATGGCTTCTTTCCAACACTGTTTAGAGATGGTTTGACGTCATTTTGGGTGCTTTACAAACAAGTTGAAAACAAGTTTACAGCTCATTTCTGATCCATTTGGTACTTCAGTTGTTTTGTATGCAGCCCACCGTCTTGTCTCTATGTTGTATCTATAATTTCTTTCTGAATATCTGTATATTAACATAAGACGACCATAGCATCCCCTCTTCTGTTTCATAGGCTGCGTAGGAAAAGTGATGTAGACAAACGAGATAAACTACTCTTGAGGCAAATTATGTTAAGTCCAAATTGAAAAGCATCACTAAATATTAATTTAATTTCAATTATCAATAAATACAGGCATTTATAGCTCAATTTCATGCTTAAGAGATGTAAGCATAGCAGACCTGCCCCGTAAAGATAGCAGAGCGGATAGAGGAGCGTTTGCATCCAGCTCCTGTGGACTCTGGACTCTGATGGCAGGAGATCATCTTGGAAATGTGGCACAGCAACGTTTGGGGACATGGGGACATTTCTGTGGCTCTTCTTTAGCTGCTAACCAGTCAAACTGCATTGTGGCCAGAGGCATTATGTTTTCAGGAATTTCTTCAAATTTAGCTCAAACACCAACTTGGACTCGAGGATGAACTGATTTGATTTTGGTGGTCAAAGGTCAAGGTCACTATGACGTCACAAATCACGTTTTTGGCCATAACTCAAGAATTAAATAGCTAATTATGACAATTAGACACAAAAGTCAAATAAATGATGAAGTGATGACATATTGGACAGACATGGATGTGAACTGCAACTTGACTGGTTGGCAGAAGCATCCAACCACGAGCCGGTAATTCTTGTTTCAGATTTTTAACGGTTCACAGTAGGTCCAGCCTACTGCAATATGATTGAAGCCAATTAAATACTTAATAAGTAGATATTTGTTTTATCTGTTAAAAGGTTTAAGAACTACCATTAATCTCCCACACTTATATCTCCTGAAGCTGGAGCCCTTCTTTAATCCCATTTTAATCTCCCATCTTTATGTTGAGCTGACAACATTGAATAATTTAACATCTCCCCACCTATAGATAGCAACATTTCATAATTTAACACCTCCCCACCTATAGATAGCAACATTTCATAATTTAACATCTCCCCACCTATAGATAGCAACATTTCATAATTTAACATCTCCCCACCTATAGATAGCAACATTTCATAATTTAACATCTCCCCACCTATAGATAGCGACAGAGAACAATCTCTTTAGCCTTTCAGTGCTTGTCAGAGATGTGCAAAATGTGGCACTTAATGCAAACCAGATAAATACGGACTAAACTCATTCACTACATCAGTAGAAAAATACCTCACCACACTGTAAAAAAAAACATCTTAATGTGAAATGTTTAGTGGTAGGTTTGGTAAATATCCACCTTTGATGGAGCTGAAACAGAATGGAATATGAAGAGGTAGAGGCAGATAGTGATAGAAGAGTTGTGTAGAGAAGTTGTGAGTGGAAACTCATCCTCCCACTCTCTCCTGCCTATCCAGCAGTAACAGTCAGCCTCTCTGAGCACTAAACATTAGGACTATCAAGGGCCACTAAATGAAATCAACAATTAGCCATCCTGTGTCAATCTAAAAAAGGAAATGAATAGTTTTGGTGCTCATGACAGTCAGTGTTGGTAGGGATGCCACCTATGTGGCTCTCTTCACCAAAGATCTCGGGTATCATTGCCACATTTTTGGTGTGATTTTACACTTTGAAATCTCAGCTTTGAAGCTGTAATTTGCTGCTTGTGTGTCTCCTGTACACTATTACTCAAAGGATCAGGGATCCAGGAGTATGTAAAAGCAGTTACTTACAACTACGTCTATTTAGTGGTCCTTAGAGAAGGTTTGACGACCTCTTGAATAGTTGATTTCAGCTCTGCTGTTGGCTGTTCTTTACATAGTCACAGCGACGGCAGACGGTGAGTGGAGCTGGCAGCTGGCTGTCTGTGGACACAGTGAGCTCTGCAGCAGGAGCAGCAGCGAGTGGCAGGGCCTAATGGGACCTGATCAGGAGCTTAGGTCACTGCCATCTCAAATACAGCCATGGCACAGCAGACATCAGCGCTAACTCACCTTAGATTAGAGGCTGGAAGCATGGCTGTAACACACTCTGACACCTCAAAGCAAAGCCTCAGCCACAGCATTTCAATTACCTACCTTCCCTGGCTCCTGTGGGTCTCAACCCGGCCCCGAGGACTCCCACCAGGCCACAGTTTGCCCTGCTTTTAGGACATATATAGATTCAGACAGCATAGTAGGATTGCTTTTTGTTCTAATGTGTCAATTTTATGAAATTGTCATCTGAATAAATCAGTGCACAATGCGTGGAAGGGTACCAGCATAACAAATAAACTGCCACACAATAGTGTAAAAGGTGCCAAAGAATATATATGTGAAGTGTTATAGGTCGTAAGTTGTTACAGGTCGTACGTTGTGTCGTCTGACCACGTTTCTACACACCTGTTCTGAATGTCGAAGGTAGGGCGGGAAAGTGGGCCTTCACAGAGAGACTGGATGAGTCATACATACAGTCATACATCCTCAAAGGCAGACATTCATTCAAACTGAACCGATTCAGTCTGAACTAAAGGTGAAGCTTGTATAATAAGCAGCACCTCGCATGCTTCCAGCTTTGCACCATGGAACGGAAATGGCAGTGACCATCGGTGGGATGCCAGTGAGGGATCATGCCCTTGAATCAGCACTAGCGTCTCATACTTGTTGGTCTGTGCACACTACCTGATTCTGTCTACACCCCAATCAGTAGCAAGACGGTAATGTTGGGGCAATTGGTCAAATTGAGGGAAAAATGTAAAGCTAACATTAATGTATGGGTAACATTAATGTATGGCTAACATCAATGTATGGCAAACATTAATGTAAAGCTAACATTAATGTGTGGCTAACATTAATGTATGGCTAACATCAATATATGGCTAACATTAATGTAAGTCTCGCATTAATGTAAGGCTAACATTAATGTAAGGCTAACATTAATGTATGGCTAACATCAATATATGGCTAACATTAATGTATGGCAAACATTAATGTAAAGCTAACATTAATGTATGGCTAACATTAATAATAATAATAATAATATATTAAATTTATATAGCGCTTTTTAGGATCTCAAAGACGCTTTACACATTCGGGGGGGGAAAACGGTGTGAGACAAACAGTAGACGAACGACAAAAAAACAGGCGACATACACAGACACACTCTCATACAAACACACGGACAAATAGGTAGGGGGAGGGGGGCCGACAAGTAAGCAGAGGAGAAAAGATGGGTTTTGAGGCGGGACTGGAATATGGCGAGGGAATCGGAGTCTCTGATGGGTTTTGGGAGGGAGTTCCAGAGCTTGGGAGCTGCCCTGGAGAATGCTCTGTCCCCAAAGCTGCGGAGGTTGGACTTGGGGGTGGAAAGTAGACCAGCTGAAGTGGATCTGAGGGACCGTTGAGGTTGGTAGGGGGAGAGGAGGTCAGAAAGATAGGGGGGGGCAAGTTGGTGGAGGGCTTTGTAGGTGAGGGTCAGGATTTTGTATGAGATCCGGTGGGAGACGGGGAGACAGTGAAGATCTTTCAGGACTGGAGTGATGTGATTCCATGATTTGGTGTGGGTGAGGAGTCGTGCAGCTGCATTCTGAACCAGTTGGAGTTTATTGATGGAGGTGTTGCTGATGCCATAGAGGAGTGAGTTGCAATAGTCAAGGCGGGAGGAGATGAAGGCGTGGATGAGTTTCTCTGCTGCAGGGGGTGTGAGGGAGGGACGGATCTTTGCGATATTGCGAAGGTGGAAGAAGGATATTTTGACCAATTGGCGGATGTGGGGCTCGAGGGAGAGGGTGGGGTCAAATATAACACCAAAGTTACGTGCCTGGGGGGAGGGGGAAACAGAAGTGCCATCGATGTTGAGTGTGAGGTTGTTGGTTTTGGTGAGGGTGGATTTGGAGCCGATGAGGAGGAGTTCTGTTTTGTCGCTGTTAAGTTTAAGAAAGTTCTGTTGCATCCAGGTTTTAATTGCAGAGAGGCGGGAGTTGATGTGGGAGAGGGGTGGGTTGTGGGGGGTGTTGGTGCTGAGGTAGATCTGAGTGTCATCAGCATAGCAGTGGAAGTCCAGGTTGAAGTGGCGGAGGATCTGACCGAGGGGGAATATGTAGATTATGAACAGGAGTGGACCGAGTATAGAGCCTTGGGGGACACTTGTGTGACTGTGGATGTGGCAGAGGAGTTGTTGTGAAGGGAGATGAAATGAGATCTGTTGGTGAGGTCAGACCGGAGCCAACTGAGTGCAGTACCTTCGATACCGATGTCTTGGAGTCTGGTGAGAAGAATGTTGTGACATACGGTATCGAAGGCTCTACTCAGGTCCAGGAGGATGAGGATGTTGAGGGCTCCGGTGTCAGCAGAGGTGAGGAGGTGATTGAGGACTTGGAGGAGTGCAGTTTCTGTGCTGTGGAGGGGGCGAAAGCCAGATTGGAGGGGTTCAAACAAGTTGTTGGAATGCAGGTGGGATTGGAGCTGTGTGGAGACGAGGCGTTCGAGGGTTTTGGAGAGGAAGGGGAGGTTGGAGATAGGGCGGTAGTGATTGAGACAGGAGGGGTCGAGACCAGGTTTCTTGAGTGTGGGGGTGACAGCAGCAGTTTTGAAGGCTGAGGGGACAGTTCCGAGGGACAGTGAGGAGTTGAAGAGGTCGGTGAGGTAGGGGCATAGGACAGGGAAGCAGGACTTCAGCAGGGGAGTGGGGAGGGGGTCGAGGGAGCAGGTGGTGGGTTTGGATGTGCTGATGAGTTTGGCAATGGTTGCTGAGTCAACAGGGTCGAACCGGGAGAGGCGGCGCTGGGGGGGAGGGGTCAGGGGGTCCAGAGGGATGGAGAGAAAAGGGGTCGGTGTGGTTGCTGCTGGGTCAGACACGGGGAACAGTGAGTTGTTGATGGTGGTGATTTTGTTGCTGAAGAACTGAAGGAATGAGTTGCAGAGGTCGGGTGAGGGGTCAGAGAGGGTGTTGGCACGGGGCTTGAGGAGAGTGTTGACAGTGGAGAAGAGGGTTCGGGGGTTACGGCTGAGGTCATTGATGATGGTGGAGAAGTATTCAGATTTGGCAGCAGTGATGGCGTCTTTGTAGGTGATGAGGTGAGATTTATAGACTTCGAGGTGAACAATGAGTGATGTTTTTCTCCAGAGGCGTTCTAGTTGGCGGCCGGTCTGTTTGAGTTTTCTGAGGTGGGGTGTGAACCAGGGGGAGGAGGTGTTGAATGAAACAGTTTTGGTTCTCAGGGGGGCCAGTGAGTTGAGGGAGGCAGACAGCGTGGCGTTGAGGTGGTTGGTGAGATCATCAGGCGAGGTGGGGGGTGGGTCCAGGTGGAGGGCAGTAGATAGCAGGTCGGAGAGATGGAGTGGATTGATGGACTTGGTGTTACGGAATGATATGACTCTGGGGAGTTGCAGACGGGGTGTTGGGGAAGGGATTGTGAATTGGATGAGTTTGTGATCAGAAAGGGGAAAGGGGGATGGGTGGATGTTCAGAACCGGGACGTTGACAGAGCAGATGAGATCTAGATTATGGCCTTTATTGTGTGTGGGGAAGGTGATGTGCTGGGTGAGGTTGAAGTTGTCCAGTAGAGTGGAGAAATCAGAGGCAAGTTTACAGGTGGGGGAGTCCATGTGGATGTTGAAGTTGCCCAGTAGCAGTAGGGGTAGGGGGAGGGATGATGCTTGGGTGAAGAGTTCAGACAGATCGGAGAGGAAGGAGGAATTTGGTTTAGGTGGGCGGTAAATGAGGATGACTGTGGTGGAGCAGGTTTTGAAGGCGAGGGATTCGAATGATGTGACTGTAGGGAAAGTGAGTTCGGTGGTCCTGAGGTTCCGGTTGAATAATACTGCATGACGGGAGGGGCGGGGTTTACAGAGGTAGCCGAAGTTGGTGGGGGATGCTTGGTTGAGGGAGAAGAAGTCATTGGGTTGTTGCCAGGTTTCAGTGAGCAGGAGGAAGTCCAGTGAATTGTCCAGGATGAGTTCATGGAGGATGGGGGCTTTGTTGTTGAGTGATCGGGTGTTGAGGAGGGCAAAGTTGGATGGGGGCACGCTAGAGAGGTTTGAGGTTTGCTAGGTTCACAGTGTGGGGGGGTGCAGTGGAGGGGGGGCGGCGGGGGTGAATGGTTTGGATATTGTATGTCTGGGTGATGGGGGTAATGGATGACTGGAGATGACGGTTGTGTTTGGGGCCACGATGAAGGTAGCATTTGCAGATGAGGATTCCAGCAGATTGAGCAGAGGAGAGAGCAGTGGAGGATAATCTGTAGTTTTTCCTGAGGCTGAGGAGTTGACAGCGAGAGTAGGGGAGGGGAGGGGAGGAGGTAATGGGGGGACAAAACAACTGTGGGAACCAGGGGCATCCTTTGAATGGCAGGGGGGGTAGTGTAAGAAACAACAGGAGAGGGGTGAGTAGGGTTGATGGTTCCATGGTTTAGCAGACGGGTTAGCGGTGAGAGGGACGGTAGAGGCAGCACAGGGTAGCGTTAGACAGGGGGGGGGGGGGGGGGGTACTCACGATACAGATGTATACAGATGATGAGGAGAACAGCCAGATGATTATTGTAATTCCAGTGGTAGAGTGTCCAGGAGGAGTTGAGGGGGACAGAAAAACATGCAGGGCAGCTCCGCTAGCGAGTTAGCAGCTAATCGGCTAGCTAGCGAGGAGAGTGGAGCGAACGGGAGCACAGGGAAAAAACAAAAGACGGAAAACAAGAGTGGGAACGAGACGGAACACAACAAAACTCAGGAGAACAGTGAATAAACAGCAACAAAACAAAACAAGACGAGAAGAAAGACAGCTGACAGAGGGAGAAGCGGCAGTCAGGAGACATTAACATTACATTAATGTAAGGCTAACATTAATGTATGGCTAACATTAATGTAAGAGTGTGTTCCAATCCACGTACTTCCTGAAGTACACTTCAATGTAGTGCACTATGTACACTCTGTACTTACTTGAGTAGTGCGTAAATTTCAACGGGGTAGGATCGTGTCAAATCGAATACTCTGCGTCGCACTGGACAGAAATGACGATCGCAACATTTCACCGCGGCTCGCTACCCGCCAAATTATCTGCCTGCTTTGTTGAAGAAAAAAATTAAAGCAGAGTGGAAATTACGTTTCCAACGTCGTCGCCTACTCCTACGATGTGTCCTCCTGTTGGCTGAAAATGCACCGGTATGTTTACGTATTGTATTGTTTTATTCTGTTATCTACGTATGTTTGGATAGTGGTCGTGGCTCCGCCCCTTCCGCTACGTAGCCAAGATGGTGACAGTTGAGTGTGGAAAGTGTCCAGTGTTCCACACTCAACGATCTGACCGTTTTGAGTACAACATCCGGGTACTTTGAGTGCACTGCATTTTGCCATACTTCCCAGTGTGAACGCACTTATGCACTCAAAATAGTAAGTGTAAGTACAGAAGTACGCGGATTGGAACACACTCTAAGTCTCACATTATTGTAAGGCTAACATTAATGTATGGCTAACATCAATGTATGGCTAACATCAATGTATGGCTAACATCAATGTATGGCTAACATCAATGTAAGGCTAACATTACCTGACAATGAAGTCACAACAGCAACTTGTCTGGTAGAAATAATTTCCTTTCACGGCTAATAATAAACTATATGTTCTTTTCACATCATATTAATAATATAAAAATATTGACTTCTTTGGTATTTTACCTCATTTTCAGTCAGTCACAAGCATACCTTCTGCACAGTTGGTTCCTTAAAGTCTCAGTCCTCCATCTTTATCCACAAGGTGTGCATACAGATCCAGACAGTCCCTCAGACGGTGTGTGAGGCAGACAGCTGCTGGCAGTAATGGGCTTTCTCTTTGCACTGCAGAGGAGCGCTGGGCGCTGACCTCTATTTAGATGCCCAGAGAGGGAGATAAAGTCCTGTGATGAGGACTCCCCTCAAGCCGGCCAGGTCACAGCCCTACTGTCAGTCACCAGCACACATCTCAATCTGACTCACTGTGTGTGTGTGTGTGTGTGTGTGTGTGTGTGTGTGTGTGTGTGTGTGTGTGCGTGCGTGCGTGCGTGCGTGCGTGCGTGTGTCTCTGAGCTGCAGATATTCTTTGAATTGAAACACTTGTGCATTTCATTACAATGAATCTCCATACCCTGGAGTCCTCTTGTTTCTGTGCAGTCCACCAGGACATTGAACACCCAGAAACCCAGTGCTAGTTTCTTTCCCTCACATTCCGTCCTGTTTTTAAACTGACCTCTCTCACCACCTCTTTCAGATCCAACGCTCCAGAAACAAGCAGATGAAGGAGATGTTCCCAGAAGGCTTTGGGATCCATCATGCTGGCATGCTGCGGTCTGACCGCAGCATGATGGAGAGCATGTTCTCCAAAGGCCTCCTCAAGGTGCTGGTCTGTACTGCCACGCTGGCCTGGGGGGTGAACCTGCCGGCACATGCAGTTATCATCAAGGTGACTTTCTCTGTTGTGCTTTCTTACTTGCATCTTGAGTCTTTTGCTGTCTTTTTTTCTTTCTTGTATTATCTGTGAACCAGCCTGGAACCAGCCAGGCAAAGTTAACCCCTGCCCACAAAGGCTCCAATTACTTTCTGGTAATGTCATTTATTGCAAGTTTGGTTGGTGATATACACCACTGATGCAATATATGAATGTAATAGTCAAGGGCCTTAAAGTGGCTTCTTAGTTCTTACAGGCTCTCAACCCCGATTCCATTCTGTCTACGAAGACGTGAATCTTTAAAAACAACTCACAAATAACGGCTGTATATCTATTTTTCAACAGCTAAACAGCCACTCTAGTCTTTAACAAGCTCTCAAACAGGAAGAAGTGGTGTTAGTGGCAGCAGTTGCAATATATTTCAAGGTTTTTATAATGCATTATAATCAGTGTTATAATATATTATAATATGATCATTGGTTAATCTAAGTGGTCATTGTTTGCTTTAAGTCAAGTGAAAAAAGCAATGCAAGAACAACAGACAGAATGTTGTAAAATTAATTTTTACTTTACAAACAGTGACCACTTAGAGTCAGTGAGTGACCAGCAATTATGAAGTATTATGATACTTGACCTTATAAGTCATTATAAAATTATTTATAATGTGTTATGATTATTGTTATAAAGCATTTTGAGACACATAAAAATAACATTAAATACTCATAGACACTGTCCTGGATGCTTTAAAGCCATGTATCCTCTCCGGTCTGCTGCCATCTCCTCGGTTTGGTGACATCAAGTTGAGCAGTGTCTGCCAGCCACACATCTGGCTCAAAGGTTACTGTTACTGTCGGTTGGTAGGAATCCCCTTTGTAGTCGAGTTTAATGTGTTTCTGGAACAGACCGAACTCATTTAACGTCTTCTGGACAACCATGTGCTTTTAAAGGTTCTCTATATGATATCCAGGGCATTAATGTAGCAGCAAACACGTACTGTCTATGTGAAGATATAGAGGAGTAATGTCTACCTGAGCAGAGAGTGAAGTGTCTCTCCCTCTGTGTGTGTTGTTAATCTAAGTCAGTGCATGTTAGTGCTTGTGAGCACTGCTCTCATACGCCGGTTACAGTTGATCCTCCCCCCCGGGTGCGCCTTGAGATCCTGTCCCTGAAAATCACAAACAGGATCGGTGACAAGGGACAATCCTGGTGGAGGCCGACACCCACTGGAAACACACGATATACGGACACAGCTCTCACTTTGGTTATTCAAGGACCGGATGGCTTGTAACAACGGCCCAGTACCCCATATTCCCGCAGTACGCCCCCATGGGACTCCCTGGGGGACACGGTCGTAAGCCTTCTCCAAATCCACAAAACATATGTAGACCGGATGGGCAAACTCCCATGACCCCTCCAACAGTCCCGTAAGGGTAGAAAGCTGGTCCACTGTTCCACGGCCAGGACAGCACACCCTCTGGTCCCCCTTTTCAAAAAGGGGAACCACCACCCCGGTCTGCCACTCCACAAGTACTGACCCCGACCTCCACACAACACTGTGAGCCAAGACAGCCCTGGAGTGCTGCTTGTATAAAACGGTTTGGTACTTTAACTAACATAGCATGAAATCTTTAACTTGCATACAGTTACAGTAGCATTAGTTTGTGGGCGCATGCTTTGGTATAGTTTCTGATATTCAGACAGATATTTGTAATATTGTATTGTAATTATTCCAAATTGAACTTTGAATAGATTATTGTCTATTAATTATTTACAGCATTAGATATTAAGCTCTCCACTTGTTGTTGCAGTGCAGGTGAATAATTGTAGTTATTTGGTGATTCATAGCATATTTTAAATGAGCAGCTTTTTTACTCATATGTAATGAGATATTGGCAGAAATACATTTTCTTCCGTGTGTTTCCAGTCCTCTGATCCATTTCTGTTTCCTGTGTCTATAACAGGGCACTCAGATCTACGATGCCAAGCGTGGTACCCTGGTTGATCTGGGCATCCTGGACGTCATGCAGATTTTCGGGCGTGCAGGTCGTCCCCAGTTTGACAAATACGGTGAGGGCACCATCATCACCACCCACGACAAGCTGAGCCACTACTTGACCCTGCTCACCCAGCAGAACCCCATCGAGAGCCAGTTCCTGAGCAGCCTGGCCGACAACCTCAATGCTGAGGTCAGTCTCTATAAGCCCTGTTTAGACAGGACTAATATTAATCTTTTCTTTATTCTGCCAATCCAGATGCTAAGTTGCTTTCTTTCTGAAAAGTAAAGGCAATTAAAGGCAAAATAAAGGGTTTGGAAATGCATTGAAAGTTCAAGTTTTGCTGCATCAGGAAGGGACAAAATGTGAGTGTCATCATCGTGTATGATGTCGGGGGAAACTTAATGAGATCCCCTGTAACATTGACCTGTGTGGGAACCATTCTGAATTACCTTTGTTTTATTTATTACTGTTGAGTAAGTAATCTAGTTTGAAATCTTTGTAATCAACATATGTATTAAACAGCCGCTGTAATGTTGTGTCCACCATGTGATGTACTAATATGTATCTTATTGATTATGAGTTTATGAGAACTGTAATGTGTTCTGCCCCCCCCTATGGCAATAGAAAAGGAGGAGTCACCTCATGTCTTGATCATAGTGTCCTTCAGTACTAACGGACTGAGGTCTTTGATTCATTTATCAGATCATATAAGACATCACTGCGTTGCACATCATGCAAAACAACAATCAGCAGGAAAACAATGTACTGTACCTCCAAAAAATTAATGAGTGAAAACAAAAAAAAAAGGCAAGAACCTGTTCAAAAACCAGGGCTATAGTTTTCATGCTAATTGTTGATTACATGTCATGCCCTATGAATTATGTCGTACAGTATATATACTCTGATGAAGGCTTCATGATGAAGCTCATGGGCGGACTTGTCAGTCCATTAGTGCAAAAATGATCCTTATTGTGTTTTAATGATAACAAACAGGTTGATGTACTGTGCATGCAGCTGATCCTCCTGGAGTGTCCACTAGATGGTGACAGAGACCAGTGATGGTAGTAGCTTCTCTCTTCTCTCTCCTGGATTCAGATTGCTCTGGGGACAGTCACCAACGTGGAGGAGGCAGTGAAGTGGCTCAGCTATACTTACCTCTATGTTCGCATGAGAGCCAACCCACTGGCATACGGCATCAACCACAAGGCCTATCAGGTTAGTCATCCAGAGACTGACCTAGTTTATTTTGCCTGCATGGTGGTGCAGTGGTTAGCACTGTTGCCTCACAGCAAAAGGGTCACAGGTTTTTCCCTTGGGGTCCTTCTGTGTGGAGTTAGCATGTTCTCCCCGGGTTAGCCTGGGTTTTCTCTGGGGTCTCAGGTTTCCTCCTACAGTCCAAAGACATGCAGGTTAGGTTCATTGTTGACTCCAAATGTCCCGTAGGTGTGAATGTGAGTGTGAATGGTGGTCTGTCTCTATGTATCAGCCCTGTGATAGTCTGGAGACCTGTCCAGGGTGTACCCCGCCTTCACCCAATGTCAGCTGGGATCGACTCCAGCCCCCCCCGCCTGCAACCCTGAATGGCTTAAACAGTTACAGATAATGGATGGATGGATGGATGGATGGATGGATGGAACATTCAGTAAATGATATGAAATTAATTGATGACATTTCTAAAAAAAACATTTCAAAAGCAAAAACAAGTAGAGTCTTAGAAAGAAGAGACAAACCATACCATTAACAACAACAGAAAATCAGAGAATGTACATCACTTATATAATACGTCTAATATTAAAATCACATATACTAGAATGTGATTGGTTGATTTTTTTTCCAGATGGATCCTTCCTTGGAGCTGTACAGGAAGGAGCTCGTGGTGGAGTCGGGAAGAAAGCTGGATAAGGCCAGGATGATCCGCTTCGAGGAGCGTACCGGATACTACGCCTCCACTGACATGGGCAGGACCGCCAGCCACTTCTACATCAGATACAACACCATAGAGGTACTGTAGACTACCTACTACATCAGATACAACACCATAGAGGTAGACTGACTACTACATCAGATACTACACCATAGAAGTACTGTAGACTACCTACTACATCAGATACTACACCATAGAGATACTGTAGACTACCTACTACATCAGATACTACACCATAGAGGTAGACTGACTACTACATCAGATACTACACCATAGAAGTACTGTAGACTACCTACTACATCAGATACTACACCATAGAAGTACTGTAGACTACCTACTACATCAGATACTATACCATAGAGGTACTGTAGACTACCTACTACATCAGATACTACACCATAGAGGTACTGTAGACTACCTACTACATCAGATACTACACCATAGAGGTAGACTGACTACTACATCAGATACTACACCATAGAAGTACTGTAGACTACCTACTACATCAGATACTATACCATAGAGGTACTGTAGACTACCTACTACATCAGATACTACACCATAGAGGTAGACTGACTACTACATCAGATACTACACCATAGAAGTACTGTAGACTACCTACTACATCAGATACTATACCATAGAGGTACTGTAGACTACCTACTACATCAGATACTACACCATAGAGGTACTGTAGACTACCTACTACATCAGATACTTCAACATAGAGGTACTGTAGACTACCTACTACATCAGATACAACACCATAGAGGTAGACTGACTACTACATCAGATACTACACCATAGAAGTGCTGTAGACTACCTACTACATCAGATACTACACCATAGAGGTAGACTGACTACTACATCGGATACTACACCATAGAAGTACTGTAGACTACCTACTACATCAGATACTACACCATAGAAGTACTGTAGACTACCTACTACATCAGATACTATACCATAGAGGTACTGTAGACTACCTACTACATCAGATACTACACCATAGAGGTACTGTAGACTACCTACTACATCAGATACAACACCATAGAGGTAGACTGACTACTACATCAGATACTACACCATAGAAGTACTGTAGACTACCTACTACATCAGATACTACACCATAGAGGTAGACTGACTACTACATCAGATACTACAACTTAGAAGTACTGTAGACTACCTACTACATCAGATACTACACCATAGAAGTAGACTGACTACTACATCAGATACTACACCATAGAAGTACTGTAGACTACCTACTACATCCGATACTACACCATAGAGGTACTGTAGACTACCTACTACATCAGATACTACACCATAGAGGTAGACTGACTACTACATCAGATACTACACCATAGAAGTACTGTAGACTACCTACTACATCAGATACTACACCATAGAGGTGCTGTAGACTACCTACTACATCAGATACTCCAACATAGAGGTACTGTAGACTACCTACTACATCAGATACAACACCATAGAGGTAGACTGACTACTACATCAGATACTACACCATAGAAGTACTGTAGACTACCTACTACATCAGACACTACACCATAGAGGTACTGTAGACTACCTACTACATCAGATACTACACCATAGAGGTACTGTAGACTACCTACTACGTCATGTACTACACCATAGAGGTACTGTAGACTACCTACTACATCAGATACTACACCATAGAAGTACTGTAGACTACCTACTACATCAGATACTATACCATAGAGGTACTGTAGACTACCTACTACATCAGATACTACACCATAGAGGTACTGTAGACTACCTACTACATCAGATACTGCAACATAGAGGTACTGTAGACTACCTACTACATCAGATACAACACCATAGAGGTAGACTGACTACTACATCAGATACTACACCATAGAAGTGCTGTAGACCACCTACTACATCAGATACTACACCATAGAGGTAGACTGACTACTACATCGGATACTACACCATAGAAGTACTGTAGACTACCTACTACATCAGATACTACACCATAGAAGTACTGTAGACTACCTACTACATCAGATACTATACCATAGAGGTACTGTAGACTACCTACTACATCAGATACTACACCATAGAGGTACTGTAGACTACCTACTACATCAGATACAACACCATAGAGGTAGACTGACTACTACATCAGATACTACACCATAGAAGTACTGTAGACTACCTACTACATCAGATACTACACCATAGAGGTAGACTGACTACTACATCAGATACTACACCATAGAAGTACTGTAGACTACCTACTACATCAGATACTACACCATAGAAGTAGACTGACTACTACATCAGATACTACACCATAGAAGTACTGTAGACTACCTACTACATCTGATACTACACCATAGAGGTACTGTAGACTACCTACTACATCAGATACTGCAACATAGAGGTACTGTAGACTACCTACTACATCAGATACAACACCATAGAGGTAGACTGACTACTACATCAGATACAACACCATAGAGGTAGACTGACTACTACATCAGATACTACACCATAGAAGTGCTGTAGACTACCTACTACATCAGATACTACACCATAGAGGTAGACTGACTACTACATCGGATACTACACCATAGAAGTACTGTAGACTACCTACTACATCAGATACTACACCATAGAAGTACTGTAGACTACCTACTACATCAGATACTATACCATAGAGGTACTGTAGACTACCTACTACATCAGATACTACACCATAGAGGTACTGTAGACTACCTACTACATCAGATACAACACCATAGAGGTAGACTGACTCCTACATCAGATACTACACCATAGAAGTACTGTAGACTACCTACTACATCAGATACTACACCATAGAGGTAGACTGACTACTACATCAGATACTACAACTTAGAAGTACTGTAGACTACCTACTACATCAGATACTACACCATAGAAGTAGACTGACTACTACATCAGATACTACACCATAGAAGTACTGTAGACTACCTACTACATCCGATACTACACCATAGAGGTACTGTAGACTACCTACTACATCAGATACTACACCATAGAGGTAGACTGACTACTACATCAGATACTACACCATAGAAGTACTGTAGACAACCTACTACATCAGATACTACACCATAGAGGTACTGTAGACTACCTACTACATCAGATACTACACCATAGAGGTACTGTAGACTACCTACTACATCAGATACTATACCATAGAGGTACTGTAGACTACCTACTACATCAGATACTAGACCATAGAGGTACTGTAGACTACCTACTACATTAGATACTCCAACATAGAGGTACTGTAGACTACCTACTACATCAGATACAACACCATAGAGGTAGACTGACTACTACATCAGATACTACACCATAGAAGTACTGTAGACTACCTACTACATCAGACACTACACCATAGAGGTACTGTAGACTACCTACTACATCAGATACTACACCATAGAGGTACTGTAGACTACCTACTACATCATGTACTACACCATAGAGGTACTGTAGACTACCTACTACATCAGATACAACACCATAGAGGTAGACTGACTACTACATCAGATACTACACCATAGAAGTACTGTAGACTACCTACTACATCAGATACTACACCATAGAGGTAGACTGACTACTACATCAGATACTACACCATAGAAGTACTGTAGACGACCTACTACATCAGATACTACACCATAGAAGTAGACTGACTACTACATCAGATACTACACCATAGAAGTACTGTAGACTACCTACTACATCTGATACTACACCATAGAGGTACTGTAGACTACCTACTACATCAGATACTACACCATAGAAGTACTGTAGACTACCTACTACATCAGATACTACACCATAGAGGTACTGTAGAGTACCTACTACATCAGATACTACACCATAGAGGTACTGTAGACTACCTACTACGTCAGATACTACACCATAGAGGTACTGTAGACTACCTACTACATCAGATACTACACCATAGAGGTAGACTGACTACTACATCAGATACTACACCATAGAAGTACTGTAGACTACCTACTACATCAGATACTATACCATAGAGGTACTGTAGACTACCTACTACATCAGATACTACACCATAGAGGTACTGTAGACTACCTACTACATCAGATACTATACCATAGAAGTACTGTAGACTACCTACTACATCAGATACTACACCATAGAAGTACTGTAGACTACCTACTACATCAGATACTACACCATAGAGGTACTGTAGACTACCTACTACATCAGATACTCCAACATAGAGGTATTGTAGACTACCTACTACATCAGATACAACACCATAGAGGTAGACTGACTACTACATCAGATACTACACCATAGAAGTACTGTAGACTACCTACTACATCAGATACTACACCATAGAGGTAGACTGACTACTACATCAGATACTACACCATAGAAGTACTGTAGACTACCTACTACATCAGATACTACACCATAGAAGTAGACTGACTACTACATCAGATACTACACCATAGAAGTACTGTAGACTACCTACTACATCTGATACTACACCATAGAGGTACTGTAGACTACCTACTACATCAGATACTACACCATAGAAGTACTGTAGACTACCTACTACATCAGATACTACACCATAGAGGTACTGTAGAGTACCTACTACATCAGATACTACACCATAGAGGTAGACTGACTACTACATCAGATACTACACCATAGAAGTACTGTAGACTACCTACTACATCAGATACTACACCATAGAAGTAGACTGACTACTACATCAGATACTACACCATAGAAGTACTGTAGACTACCTACTACATCAGATACTATACCATAGAAGTACTGTAGACTACCTGCTACATCAGATACTACACCATAGAGGTACTGTAGACTACCTACTACATCAGATACTACACCATAGAAGTACTGTAGACTACCTACTACATCAGATACTACACCATAGAGGTACTGTAGAGTACCTACTACACCATAGAGGTACTGTAGACTACCTACTACGTCAGATACTACACCATAGAGGTACTGTAGACTACCTACTACATCAGATACTACACCATAGAGGTAGACTGACTACTACATCAGATACTACACCATAGAAGTACTGTAGACTACCTACTACATCAGATACTATACCATAGAGGTACTGTAGACTACCTACTACATCAGATACTATACCATAGAAGTACTGTAGACTACCTGCTACATCAGATACTACACCATAGAGGTACTGTAGACTACCTACTACATCAGATACTCCAACATAGAGGTACTGTAGACTACCTACTACATCAGATACAACACCATAGAGGTAGACTGACTACTACATCAGATACTACACCATAGAAGTACTGTAGACTACCTACTACATCAGATACTACACCATAGAGGTAGACTGACTACTACATCAGATACTACACCATAGAAGTACTGTAGACTACCTACTACATCAGACACTACACCATAGAAGTACTGTAGACTACCTACTACATCAGATACTATACCATAGAGGTACTGTAGACTACCTACTACATCAGACACTACACCATAGAGGTACTGTAGACTACCTACTACATCAGATACTGCAACATAGAGGTACTGTAGACTACCTACTACAACAAATACAACACCATAGAGGTAGACTGACTACTACATCAGATACTACACCATAGAAGTACTGCAGACTACCTTCTACATCAGATACTACACCATAGAAGTACTGTAGACTACCTACTACATCAGATACTACACCATAGAGGTAGACTGACTACTACATCAGATACTACAGCATAGAAGTACTGTAGACTACCTACTACATCAGATACTCCAACATAGAGGTACTGTAGACTACCTACTACATCAGATACAACACCATAGAGGTAGACTGACTACTACATCAGATACTACACCATAGAAGTACTGCAGACTACCTTCTACATCAGATACTACACCATAGAAGTACTGTAGACTACCTACTACATCAGATACTACACCATAGAGGTAGACTGACTACTACATCAGATACTACACCATAGAAGTACTGTAGACTACCTACTACATCAGATACTACACCATAGAAGTACTGTAGACTACCTACTACATCAGATACTACACCATAGAAGTACTGTAGACTACCTACTACATCAGATACTACACCATAGAAGTACTGTAGACTACCTACTACATCAGATACTACACCATAGAGGTACTGTAGACTACCTACTACATCAGATACTACACCATAGAAGTACTGTAGACTACCTACTACATCAGATACTATACCATAGAGGTACTGTAGACTACCTACTACATCAGATACTACACCATAGAGGTACTGTAGACTACCTACTACATCAGATACTGCAACATAGAGGTACTGTAGACTACTTACTACATCAGATACAACACTATAGAGGTAGGCTGACTACTACTTCAGATACTACACCATAGAAGTACTGTAGACTACCTACTACATCAGATACTACACCATAGAGGTACTGTAGAATCACTACTACATCAGATATTACACCATAGAGGTAGACGACCTACTACATCAGATACTACACCATAGAGGTACTGTAGACTCACTACTACATCAGATACTACACCATAGAGGTACTGTAGACTACCTACTACATCATATACTACACCATAGAGGTAGACTAATTACTACATCAGATACTACACTATAGATGTAGACGAACTACTACATCAGATACAACACTATAAAGGTAGACTAACTACTACATCAGATACTACATACATAGAGGTAGACTAACCTGGGAGTCTTCTTGTACCTTCGGTTTCTATTATCGTGTTAATGTGGCTGCTCCTCATGCTGTGCCAACAGCCGTCCTATCAATGGCTTTAATTCCTTAGTGCAGTAAGCATTCCTTGTGACCTTGCTGGTATAAGTCATCCAGTGCTAAAGCACTGCCCTCTTGCGGTCAGGAAGAATGAAATAGAACAAGAGTTACAAATGTAACTACGGTTCTATGAATTCCGGGTGACCGCCAGAGTTGTCTGTCACTCGGAATCTGGGCGAGAATCTGTATTAACAGATTGCGTGATGACGTAAGGGTTTTATACTGTTGCGTGCGCCCTACGTCATCACATGGTCACAGGTGACTCGACCTGCGCGAGATGGAGATATCCAGTACCAAAGCACCGCTTTAAGAATTCATAGAACCTCTCGGTTTCATGATTGGACATTTTTCTTGGTGTGATTGAATGCTGACCAACTAGACTCGGTGTCGGAACCAAGAAATATAGATGATAAAATTAAAGAAGCAACTTTAGCAATTATGGAAATGAATAGCATTTGTAAGAGCTGATGGCAAGACCACAAACACAGGTAACACCTTTACTAATGAAAGAAACATTGTGTGTTGACCACAGCTAACTGATTCATCATTGTTCAATTCTTGTGTATTTACACCATATTTAGTGTTGAACACTGCGTCAGACATAATGACTTGTCCTGGTCAAAACTCAATTAACTTCCTTTTCCCTCCTTCTGTGTGTTCAGACTTTCAATGAACTTTTCAACTCTCAGCGAACAGAAGCTGACATCCTCAGTATCGTGTCCAAGGCCGAAGAGTTTGATCAGCTTAAGGTGAGAGGTCATCATGTACAAGCTACAACAACGGCTGTCAGAGCTTCAGTCTGGCACTGAGATTCCACCAACATACCTCCATCTATAGTCCAAGTTACTGTATGTTCCAACATAGAAGTTATAATTATAAACCTGTAATCACCCACCAAGCAAACTGATTATTTATTAAGTCTGCATTCTATGTCTACCCACAGTATGGTGTTGTACTGTACTTATCCACAAAAAACTCCATTATAACATGAAAATATCAGTGCATCATGTTGGTCTTGTTGGCAGGTTCGTGATGAGGAGTTGGAGGAGCTGGAACAGTTGCTGTGTAACTACTGTGAGCTGCCGGCTGCAGGCGGGGTGGAGAATGGTTACGGCAAGATCAACGTTCTGCTTCAGACGTACATCAGCCGAGGAGAGGTGGACAGCTTCTCCCTCATCTCAGACCTCTCCTATGTGGCACAGGTGAGGGGAAAGGAGCAACACATTCATACACACTACAAGATCAAATAATAGGTCCGGTAATAACTTGCAATTGATGAAGTTACTGTAGCAGTTTTAAATTGAGTTATGTGTCTTGGCCACTTCGATGCTACATTGTATGTTGTTTTTCATAATAAGTGGAGGTTATAAGTTATAGGTTATAGGTCCAGGTTAGAGACAAACTCAATGTGCCACTTGTATTAATTACAGTTCTTTTGGACTGAGATACATACTGTAGACATACTTCGGATTTGGCTGTGAAACACAACTTGGTGCTTAGTGCTGCTAATGATTATTTCCATTATCAATTAATATGACAATTGTTTTTTCGATCTAGTAATCCTTTTTTTAATAACATTATATAAATAATATTGGAAAAATGCCCATCACAAATGATTAATATTGATCACTATCATTGTTGCTGATTAATTGTATATGTATATATATATATATATAAACTGGAAAAACAAAGTTCGGAAACTTGTGTTTGGTGGATTATTTCTCTGTTGTTACAATGCTAATGTTATTGTATTTTACATCGTTGGAAAGCCTGTTTATTTACCTTTGCAATGATGTCCAACTTGTAAGGATCATGCATTTGTGGGATGAGCAGCACAGCTGATTATGTGGGTAAAGCCCAAGAAAAACTTGCCAAAATTTTCTGCCAATGGTAAACAGTGTATTCTCATAAGGCTACTAGGAAGCCTGCAATAACTGCCCTTCACTGTCAGGCCCGTTGGCGCTGGTGTCGACAACACAGACAATGGAACCTGAACATGTGGGGGAATGTCATGTTCAGTGATGAGTCCAGGTTCTGTCTGCCAAAGTTGGATGGCAGGGTCAAAGTATGGAGACGACGCGGAGAACACTATGCTGATTGTTGAACCGATGGAGTAACAGCTTTTGGTGGGGGCAGTGTCATGGTGTGGGGCGGCATCTCCCTCACTGGCAAAACAAGGCTTGTCATCATTGAAGGCCATCTCAATGCAGTGAGATATCGGGATGAGATTCTGCAGCCAGTGGCGATCCCATATCTCCACAATCTGGGACCTAACTTCATCCTCCAAGATGACAACGCCCCCCCCCCACGGAGCCAGGGTTATCACAGACTACCTCCACAATGTGGGAGTAGAGAGAATGGAACGGCCTGCCAAGAGTCCAGACCTCAACCCAATTCAACACTTGTGGGATCAGCTTGGGCGTGCTGTACGTGTTAGAGTGACCAACACAACCACGCTGACTGACCTGCAACGAATCCTGGTTGAGGAATGGAACGCCATCCCACAGCAACGTGTGACCAGATTGATGACCAGCATGAGGAGGAGTTGCCAGGCTGTTGTGGCTGCGTATGGATCTTCCACCGCTACTGAGGCTCCTGACGGTGTATTAAATGAATAAAGTGTAAAATAGCCAATACGTCTTGTTTGTTCCTTGTTACTGATAGAGAGTTCAATCATCCAATCCACCAAACAACTCAAAACAAGAGTCAACACCTACAGGAGAATACACTGTTTACCATTGACAGAGCATTTTGGCAAATTTTTCTTGGGCTTTACCCACATAATCAGCTGTGCTGCTCATCCCACAAATGCATGATCCTTACAAGTTGGACATCATTGTGAAGGTAAATAAACAGGCTTTCCAACCATGTAAAATACAATGACCATTAGCATTGTAACAAGAGAAATAATCCAACAAACACAAGTTTCCGAACTTTCTTTTTCCAGTTTATATATATATATACATATATATATATAGTATATTAGGGCTGTCAATAGATTAAATTTGATTAAATTAATGGCGATTAATCACACAGTCACACATTTTTCCATCAAAATGTATGTATATATTAATTATTGTAAATCAACTAACAACACAAAGCAATGACAGATATCGTCCAGAAACCCTCACAGGTATTGCATTTAGCATAAAACAATATGCTATATAAAGATATACCCCTTCTCCTCACAGCATTTGCTGTTTAGTGTTTTCGTTTGTGAAGTGGAAAGTAATTTATGATTCTTAAAAAAAATTGTAAAATTCAGATTGGTGCTTGATTATGATGATGTTTATCCTTTTTATCAGAAAGAAGTGTCTAATACAACCCTGTAACTGAGACTTATGTCATGTATTTCCACATTTGTAGTAGTAATAACACTGATACAGCTGATATGAGGAGAACCCTGAAGCTCACTGACACACCCTTTTCCAAGCTGACACAGAACGGGTTAAAGACAGTATGACAATGATATGGGAGTAAATCCTTTTTTCATTTGAATCCATACAAATAAATTGAATTGAATTGAATACAGTACTTCAGCAAACAAGCAACACAACTTCATTAGGTATCTGGAAATTGATATATTTATAGGCACATATTTCACACTTGCACCAAAATCAAATGTTTCCACCTACTTTCCTCATTCTTCATCTCCATCTTTCCAAAATGTCCCACAGTACTGGGAATAATAGGCAGATTTCCTCTATCCAGTGGCCCATACTGGTACACCCACAGTGACACACACTCTCACTGAGCAGTGGCTTAAGCAGTTGTACAACTATAAATGGTTCTGTAGACAGACTCTTGATCCTCTCTTTCAGGCACTGATACTACTACACAGATGTGATCTAACATTGTTTCTTCAGATTTAGAGCACTTATATACATGATGTTAACAATGCATACCCATAGACAAGCAGCTGGGACAAGCGTCATTGCTCACATACTTGCCTGCATACTTTATGTGTACCTGGAGGATTAAAAAGTGTATCCTGCCACAAGCTGCCAGATCAGGGCTGAATCATTACTGACTGACACCAGGCTATCTTCTTTGTGAGATCCTGATGTTGCACAACATAAACATTACAATATCTAGCAACACTCCAGCAGGGTTGCTCTATTGGTCATGTTGAGATCACGACAGAAAAAGGACAAGAAAATAGTAGTAGTGGCGCCGAAGCAGCTGGAACTCTATTGAAGCGTTTGATAGATGGGAACCGGTCGTACACTGGTTACTGGTACTGGTTACTGCAGTGGGAGACCGTAGAAGAGTATGAACAAGGATTAGCAGGATCCTTGTTGGGTGCATCTGTTCTCCCCAGACTCCAGGCCTCCTTGTGTCCAGCCAGACCTCTCGGTCTCACCTATCAAACAGAGCTCAGACACATTTCAATAATCCCCCTCTGGAGCGCATTCAGACCTCACCAGACAATCAGATCACATTAACACCTGACCAAATCAATCACAACCTCGCCAGACTTGAGCAGTCTATCAGCAAGCAACAGTGCCACCTGACCTCTCCTCCACAACTGACATGAGCAATCCATCAGTGCACAGCTGTGACCAGGACCTGGACGTCTGAACCCAGCCAGACCTGCTCCTGCTCACACATGATTAATCACCAGTATACAGCATCATGTACCCTACAGCTGCTGCCACTGGCTGCTGCTCCAGTACAAACGTCTCTCACTTGTTTAAGTTTACTGTCCAAGCTATTGCTGTCTGTTATTACAGCACTAATACGTGATATGATTCATCTTTCTTCCCTTCTGCTGTCGTCCCTTCTCACAGAATGCTGCTCGGATCGTCAGGGCCTTGTTTGAGATTGCTCTGAGGAAGCGGTGGCCGGCCATGACCTACCGACTGCTCACCCTCTGTAAGGTGATCGATAAGCGGCTGTGGGCCTTTGCCCACCCTCTCCGCCAATTCCCCAACCTGAGCCATGTTGTACTGAACCGCTTGGAGGAGAAGAAGCTCACTGTGGACAAACTGAAGGAAATGAGGAAGGATGAGATCGGTAAAAACACCTGATATTCAGACTGTATAAATGATTCTAAACTACACTCAAATACAGAATTACAGCACCCGGATGTCAGGTGTAAGTAGGACATCTACAGCAAAGAGTAAAGAAGCAAAGACATGAAACTGGTGCTTTTTTTTTTACAACAGCCGATAGATGGCGCTGCGTCAGCGCTGCCGCCATTTTGGCTTTTTGTAGGCGGAGGTTTTACTGGCGTCCGGTAGTCGCCTTCAGTCCAAAATGGCGGAAGCGTAGCTCTGCTGCTGGGCGCTGATGTTGCAATGGAACAAACAATTGGCCTTCACTTATCAATATACGTTCTTTGCCAGGATGCAGAATACCAATACCAGGGCACTGGCCCACCTCCGTGGATCAGGGCCCTGGC
This sequence comes from Sebastes fasciatus, assembly GCF_043250625.1. Classification (NCBI taxonomy): domain Eukaryota; kingdom Metazoa; phylum Chordata; class Actinopteri; order Perciformes; family Sebastidae; genus Sebastes; species Sebastes fasciatus. Next base: position 34,174,758 of record NC_133806.1, on the reverse strand, counting down.
CCACCTCCGTGGATCAGGGCCATACTTAATGTCATTAATTACACCTGTGTTTACCCTGCGATGACAGATCAGAATGGCTGCTGGGAAAAAGGCCTATTTAGTGTCGGGGGCCGTTATGTACCTCAACTGCAGGAGAAAACAGGCCTCTATTTGGAAAAGGCTTATATTAGTAATAATGCTGTTTTCTGATAAGCTCCTGTTTTATTTTAAACTCAACACTTTCTCCATGTTTACCTGTTGGCTCGATACATTCAGGATAATGTACATTTTCACAGTCATTTCATACACCAGGCTGGCTTCATGTGAGGCAGTCAGTCATGAACTCCAGTCAGTTCTACTCTGTCGTTTTTAGTTCTGTGTTAAGGTTCTGTCAATCGACCCAACATGTCTCAGACAGATGTTTCAAATGCAAAGCCTTTCAGTGGCTCACAGCGTCTAATCTCTAATGTGAAACAGCTGCAGGAAGTCTTGATTTTCATTGACAGTAGCTTAATAGTGATTGGAATGTACTCATGAATGACAACAGTATATTTGTTAAAAAGAGAAGCCAGAACAGCAGACGATGGCATTAGTGCTGTAGAAATGTATGAATTTAGTTATTTGAATATTGGCTTTTATTTGTGAATTTGCTGTAATCTGTATGAACTACAACACATGTTAAAGCCAGGTGTATTGTTCCCAGGTCACATGCTGCACCATGTCAACATCGGCCTGACAGTCAAACAGTGTGTCCACCAGATCCCCTCCATCACAATGGAGGCCAACATTCAGCCAATCACACGCACCGTCCTACGGGTTCGTCTCGTCGTCACGCCTGACTTCCGCTGGAGTGATCAGGTAAACATGGACGACGTGTTCTGTAACCTGAGACCACACTGCTGTTGTCTGCTCCTCTTTAGGTTTTATTATATTTCAAAGTACTTTTCACCCCAAACTGATGTTTTGAAGCTCAACACAGCTCATAGTTTAGACAAAAAGTGCTTAGAAATGTGGAGATTTGGGAGCTTTTGTTTGGCTACAACAGCAAGCATTCCCTACAAATCATCTCTACGCTTCAGTTCTTAAAAAAACTATGTTAACATTGTATTGTGTTCAAATGAATCAATAAAATGATATAATAACACGGTAAAGTATTTTTATAATTGCAAGATGTGTACACACCTCCAATGAATCACATGTTGTAACTAGGGCCGTCAATCGATTGAAATATTCAATCGCAAATTAATCACACATTTTTTATCTGTTCTAAATGAACCTTAAAGGGAGATTTATCAAGTATTTAATACTCTCATCAACATGGGAGTGGACAAATATGCTGCTTTATGCAAATGTATGTATATATTTATTATTGTAAATCAATGAACAACATAAAGCAATGACAGATATTGTCCAGAAACCCTCACAGGTACTGCATTTAGCATAAAACAATATGCTCCAATCATAACATGGCAAACTGCAGCCCAACAGGCAACAACAGCTGTCAGTGTGTCAGTGTGCTGACTTAACTATGACTTGCCCCAAACTGCATGTGATTATCATAAAGTGGGCATGTCTGTAAAGGGGAGACTCGTGGGTACCCATAGAACCCATTTACATTCACTGATCTGGAGGTCAGAGGTCAAGGGACCCCTTTGAAAATGGACATGACAGCTTTTCCTAGCCAAAATTTATTGTAAGTTTGGAGCGTTATATAACCTCCTTCATGACAAGTTAGTCTGACATGGTTGGTACCGATGGATTCATCAGGTTTTATAGTTAACTATGATACCAGTATCTTCACTCTAGCTTTAACAACTGAGCAGCTACAACATGAAAAATCACAAGTTGCGTTAATGCGTTAAAGAAATTAGTGGCATCAAAAAATAATTTGCGTTAACGCGTTATTATCAGATTAACTTTGACAGCCCTAGTTGTAATATATAATAATGAATATTTGAATGAATGAATAATATATATTGATTGAATATTGGTGTCACAGTTGGTCTACTAGGACGACTTGGGGTGGAGTAGTGAAATCCCCTTCAAATACAGAGATTGATGAATAAGCTGCACATGGACCTGTTCCAGTTTAGAGCGCCACTTAAACACAGGCATGTACCAGCCAGCAGGGTGTTTAAGGACACCTGTGTGTTGCCCTGGAGGTTCATGTGTTAGTATGCTGCAGAGCGTCAGCAGGGCGAGCTGTGCTGTGCTGTGCTGTGCTGTGCTGTGCTGTGCGGTGCGGTGCGGTGCGGTGCGGTGCGGTGCGGTGCTGTGCTGTGTAGACCCAATTCTTTGATGTATCTGTAAGTGGAACAAAATAGAGCAGTAGTATAGTTTAAAGTAGGGATGCACCGATGCCTTTTTTCAGACCGAGTACAAGTACTTACATTTGGGTACTGTCCGATACCAAGTACCGATACCAAGTACCGATACCAAGTACCGATACGAGTACTTCTCTGTACCAAAAGACCCTCGTTAACAGCCAGCTGGAGGGTTTGAGCGACACACGGCAGGCTGGGGAGTCCCGCATACGAGGCGGTGCGCCGCCACCGGCTCTAGGTCGGCTTGGAAAGGCTCGGGGCGAAGGTGCTTCCCGGGGCCGTGGCCCGAATGTCACCGGGGCAGACTGTTCTTAGTGCACCCCAGCCGCGTCATGCCCCCAGGGCGGGGCTCGGCCCACGTAAAAGACACCAGGGGTCTGCAGCGATGTCTGCAACCCACCCGACCAAGGAGACTAACGCACGCGCGAGTCAGAGGGTGCAACAAAACCCTGTGGCGCAATGAAAGTGAGGGTCGGCGCCCACCACCGGCCCGCCTCGCCCGCACCGTCGTGGAGGTGGAGGTGGAGCATGAGCGCGTGCAATAGGACCCGAAAGATGGTGACGAGAGGTTAACGTCACGCTGCCGTAAAGTGGTATCGGTGCCGTTGTATCGGAACTGTTTTGCGAGTACGAGTACATGAGCACAGTATCGGACCCGATACCCGATAGTACCGGGTATCGGTTCATCCCTGGTAGAATAGTTTAAAGGGATTATATCCTCAGCAGAAAGTAGCTCTAATGTTGTTGACTGTGTAACTGGGACCTTGCTTCTGTAAAGACACGTTGATGTTGAATTTATTCTGAATATATGTAATGGAAGGCCTTCCTCGTCCTTTGTATCGGCTGGTAGGCAGAAATCTCAGAGACCGTTCAAAGCCTGAACAGATCAAACCAAAACCATGTGGAGAACTAATCGGGTAGATACCACTAGTGTTTGTGGGATGTGTGAGAAGCCACCGTTACAGTAGTAGTATTCATACCTTTAGTGCAACATAGAAAAAAGGTTGAGGCATACGGAGCGAGATGAGGTCAAGAGGTCGTGTCTCCTCCTCTTGTCTCTTGAGCACCCCCCCCCCCCCCCGCCCCAGAACTACTTAGTGACACAGCCAATGTAGTCATGGTCACATGTTCACAGTGGAGGAATGAGGGGTTGCCCCCTCTACCTTCTTATTCTTCCAGCCATGGAATCTCCATCTGTCCTTGAGAGCCTCCAGGCCTCGCCAGCATGTCCCACCTCAGTGGGCAGATGGGCCAGAGGGGATCATGGGAAGCTTAGTTCGGAGTTTGTGATGGAATCTGAGCAGAATAGGAAGCTCATTGTAGCGGGGCTGAATATGAAGATGAATGTTTATGTCCGATTAGCGATGCATGCTCCAATCATGGGAGAGTGGTAATGGTAGACCGGCCGGCTTAGCCCTGATCCGGCTGCAGAGCCACGACACATGTACCGACACATGAGCCGCCTCCCTGATGGCACCCAGGAAAACATACCACGCTGACACATTATGATAAATACTGCCATACCCCTGCCAGCAGTGTTTTTTGTTCTTCATTAAGATTAATACAAGATAGTTATGATGTATTAAGATCAAACTGCCAGTGGTTTATTTAGAAGGAAATGCTCAGTGCTACATTAAGTTTTTACATTAAAATGTGATCTTTTTCATGACCCCAAATTCTAAATGTTCACTGTTAATTCCTCCAAATGTAAATGTTAACCAGATGAAACAACGTACCGCAGAGTTGAATCAACATCTAATTGATATAATGAGATTATTATAGTAGTGTGATAGCAGGACTCTTCTGGTCCACTTTGTTTTGTTGAAAATGGTTGAGTTGTGTATTTTTGTGTTTTTAATTGAGTTGGTTTTATTTGAACCCCACTTAGGGGTGTGACTGTGACTGTCTGATTGAAGTGTTCTTTCCCTCAATGACTCAGGTCCATGGCTCGGTGGGGGAGCCGTGGTGGTTGTGGGTGGAGGATCCCATCAATGATCACATCTACCACTCTGAGTACTTCCTCCTGCAGAAGAAACAGGTTCCTTTTTCTTTTTCTTTGTGATCTTGGACCTCGGTTGACATGAGGACAGTGTTCCTGAGAGGATCCATCATGACTGATGTGTGTTCTTGTGTGTGTGTGTGTGTGTGTGTGTGTCCCTCCAGGTGGTAACAGAGGAGCCCCAGCACATAGTGTTCACCATCCCCATCTTTGAGCCGCTGCCCTCCCAGTACTACATCAAGGCAGTGTCTGACCGCTGGCTCGGGGCCGAGGCCGTCTGCATCATTAACTTCCAGAACCTCATCTTACCCGAGAGACACCCCCCACACACTGGTACGCACATTTATGATGTGACAACAGGGATCTGACTTAACTTGAATTGAGTTTAAAATGCAGTGCTGATCCTTAGTCTGTTAGTCTGTTACCGTTGGTGGACTGGTCGACACTGTTGATTGTTTCCAGCTGTCAGATTCCAGTTGCTGCAGTCCCTCATTAAGAGCCAGACTGAGTACTGCCTACTCACAACTCAGACCCTTTACTTCACAATTAGTGTTGCACGGGATACCGATACTAGAAAGGTAGCATAATACGCTGCCGTTAAAAACGGTACGATACCCCATTTTATTAGTACCGGTGCATGAAGAATGAGGCGTGAGTATGTGACAACAGGATGTATAGAGAGAGCTGGATCCAGCGTTGGAGGCAGGGCCCGGTCATTCCTCTGAGAGTGTCTCAGTGGAGCATGAAGCTTAAATCGCTCGACTTACGAGTGGAAAAGTACCCGGATCTTCTGCTGATCTTCTGGCGATCTTCCGCATCCATTGGGCCCATGAAGCAGGCACAGTAGCTCGGTCACATGATTCAGTCACGGGGTCATAGCCGTCACGCTGTCGTCACGGCTTGCTAACTCCGCCTCCCAGCCCTCGCTGCAGCCTCGGTCTTGGTCTCATTCACATGAACGGAGGAAGGGAAATAACTCTGGATTCAGCTGGTAGTGCATTTTACAACTTTTAGGACCTAATGATTTAAATAAGGACTATTAGAGTGTTCATACTGGGGAGTTGATTGACCTCAAAGTAAATGATCCTCTGAGTTACAGATTTCTCTTTACCAATGTAAGTCTATGGGTAAAGTCTTTTTGGGCCCGATGGCATCACGTGACGGACAGGGAAGTTGTAGTACCGCCGTTTGGCCTCTACGAAAGTTGGGATCAACGACCGGTGCTCTTCCTGGGGGCTTGATTTGCAGCGCTCTGCTTTAGAGGACCCCATCAGGATTGGGATCCACGGGAGCAGGCAGATAACTTGACTGCTGGTGGAGCAGGCGGTCAAAAAGTAAACTGTAGTGATAACCAGAAGGATGGAGTCAACAAGCAGGTCATGAATCTCTCACTCTGAGCTGGTGTCTCTATCAGCAGAACTCCCTTCAAAAAAATCAAACAAATAACAGCTTCGTCTGATTACCGATCAAATATACCGATAACATTAGATTCACCTTCTTCTCTGGATCTGTCCATCTCCTGTAATTCAGCAAACACTTGTTAAAGTATTATTTTACCGTGTCTTATGCAGTCCAGTGAGAATGAACACAACACAGCTCTGCCTACAGTGACTGTGGTGTCTTCCTCATTTTAACAGATTTTCTTTCATCAACTTCTCACAGAACTTCATCTGAATTTATTATCATTTTGTGGGTTTCTGCCCCTGGCCGTCTCCCGTACTGCAGTACTACTCTCTACCTGAAGTGTCACTGATGTGTCGACGGGGGCGCTATTGTACAAAAAATGATTATTAAACATTAAACACTATTTAAAGGGACTGTTTGTAACTTTTTAAGCGTATAAATGTAGTGGGTCGCAACACATGCGCGCTCGCGTGTGGCCGGAGCCTCGTCTCCGCTGCCTGCTTACCTTCAGAGCGCGCGTTCTCGCTCCACCTCTACTAGACGTGAACGCGCGCTCACTCCACACTGCAGAACAGTTAGTTTAGCTCTGAGAATATCTAGTGAATGTACAGGGGACGTTGTGCAGAAATAACTGCTGCAGCTCCTCCAGACCAACAGAGGTTTTCTGTGTCTTGTGAAGTGACGGGGCTCCTCCACGTGTTACTTTGTAGTCTCGTTACCGACCGGGTGCCGGTGTCTCCCTGCAGCTGCCGGCTGCGGTCGGGAGGCGATAACGTAACTCGTTGAGTAGCCCCTCTGCCTGAGCCTGCACTGAGGCAGGAAAAGCCAACACTAGGATCAGCATTGTTTCATGGAGAGACCTTCGTCTGGTCAGCTAACATTACTGCCAAGCAGCTGAAATATAGAGTGATATTGTGGTTTTAGCTGACGTGTGTCTCCTCACTGTTTTGAGCGATGCTCGTCCATGTCTATTTAGAGCGAGCAAGCGCGAGCCCGACGCTGACTTTCGTTGACTTAACGGCCACAGGTGTCGTTGTTAACAAGCATTTCTGAAAGTTACAAATAGTCCCTTTAATAAGTGATATCTGGCTAATGTAAAGTTAACAATCAAAAGAACAACATAAACTCGAGTATAGGGGACATCAGATTACTGCATACAATGTAATTTTTTTAATTAATACATTTTAACATATTTCATTAAAAAATAATTCCATTCCGTAGATCTATTATTCCGTTAATTTTCCTGATGTTTTAGGTTTTTGCTGTGGAATCATTTCAGTATCGATATTGAGATATTTAGGCAGGGTATCGTATCAAAGTCATAATTTTGGTATTGTGACGACACTAATCACAATGTAAAAATGATCCATTACAAGTAAAAGCCCTGCATTTAAAATCCTATGGATTAAATTATTATCAAAAGTAAAAGAAAGTAGTGAAATGTGAAAAACCTCATGTACATCTGAAAGGGTCTTTATGTAAATTATTCATCTGAAAAGTAACAACCAGCTGTTTTCTTGACACTATGGTCTTAATAATGTAAACTACACATTATAAAGTTTATAAGATAACGGTGGTATTTTGACCAGTTTGGTTGAATGTTGTGAGTTCTTGTCCTGCTGTTAGTTAGTAGTTGGTTTTTCTTTATAACTGCTGACTGTACATTTAGATGGTATGGACCTAGTATAGAGGATATATTTGTTTGGAACAGGTGACCTACCTACCTACATACCCTACACATTGCACCTTTAAAAGGGGACCTAATATTCCCTTTCTTTTAGTGTGTTGTATAGTTTTTTGTACATGTTAAAGGTCTGCAAAGTTACAAAGTCCAGGCCAAAGGGAGTTCCTCTCCCCCACAGAAACACTGCTCCTGAAACACCTTGATTGACGTCCTGCCTTTTCTTCCGTAACGTGGTGATGTCACCAAGTAACACTTTGCTCAAACAAAGCTAGTTCGAGTGGAGCTGGAGCGTAGTCCAAAGAATTTAGTTCGGTTAACCAATCACAACAGTGGCCCAGCTGACCAATCAGAGCAGACTGGGCTTTTTAGAGGAGTGGGGCAGTAGTTTCCTTGTTTCCTGGTGATGATTCTACAGGATATGCACTAGAGTTTGACGTGCCCAAGCATCCAAAGAGTCACAACTTTTACTTCTTTCCATCTGTTTATTTTTTATCATAGATAATTACATTATCCAGCTTAGTCTGCCTATGGTGGAAAACATCTGGTTGCTATAGTAACGCGTGCTCTCGCTGAGCTGCCAATACAAACGGATGTGTAACAGATTTCTTTGTCACATGAGACGTTTGTTACTATCGCATAACTCAGACATAAATTGTTGGACTAAACTAGAACAGACATCAATGATGGATATGTAGTGAAAGAAACCGAAGCTCACACTAAGATCTGATACTGGTATAAGCCAAAAGTGACTTGGCCAAAAAACACCAATCATAACTTACAGTCTGCTTAAAACACCACAAGATGGCTTAGCTCTGTGGAAGCTGCACGGAGACATCAAAAGCCCATGTAGACTGGAGAACAAAAGCATGTAATCCTCCAATCCTCCACTCATTCACTCCTCCAGCCACCTCATTATTTCTGACCACATTTCCTCAGTCAGCACAGACACTATTACAGCAGCTATCAAGGAGGAAGGCCACAGCACAGAGCAGATCAGATCACAGGCTGAATGAAGGGAAGGGCTCGCCAGTCTTTCATTAAGAAAACGCTCTCTTACATAAAGCTCTCAGTTTGTCATCTTCTGTTATACATCAAGAACATGAGATCACATCAGGACATATAATGCCTTCAAAGAACTCGGGCATCAGATATAATATATATATATATATATATATATATATATGGTTGATTATTGTTAACATTTAGAAGACTGTACAGTAAACAGAACAGTACTGTTTTTCTATTCCATTTCTGTGGATGTTGTTAGAGAAAACACTAATCAGTGTTTTCATCTGAGCGATGGTTCAAATGTAATATGGAAGTCTACTGTAGGTCCTCGTGATGAACCCATAGAGAACTAGACGGGCACTGGGCCACGCAATGTTAACAAAAGTGAAAAATAAAGGATGTATTTGCTCCAAAATGTAATGGCTTCTTCCTTGGCCAATGCTACATCCTTCTACCGAGCTTCATGGAAGTCGGACAAGTAGTTTCTCCATCATCCTGCTGACTACCAGCTGTTATTGTTGCTGCGTAGCGTACTCTCTGGTTGTTTCAGTTAGTTTAAGTCTAGTTCTCCGGCTTCTCTTCTGTTCTGTCATATGTTTTATATGATGAAGTTGATCACTTGTATTTCACTGTTCCTTGTTCACGGTTTGTTTTCAGGCTTCCACTGCACCATAAAAGAAACAAAAGGACTATGAAACAAACCGAAGTGAAAACATGACCTCCGTGGTGGAGGTCATTCATGTCATATTTGAGTTTCTGTAATTCCCAGTTTGTGCCTTTTAGATCCATGTCAACATTTACAACTGGGAAAACTCTCTGACGGTTCACATATACCTGACCTGCTGCTTTTTAATACTGAAGTGCCTGAAAACCAAACAACCTCATGTCAGTCTATTCTGTCTTTTTGTGATATGAGAGGCGTTTAAAGTCCATTGGAAAGCTCAGAATTTCTAGTTTCCAACGATACCAAGCATGCTGTTGTAGAATTCTTATATCTACGAAGTTTATTTCTGTACGACTTTATTGTTCAAATACTTCATAATAAGATATACTGTAGTTTGGACTACATACATGTGGTTTACAGATTCTGAAAGCTGGAGGCCTCAGCTTTTCAAAACAATAGGGCATGCATACAGTAATCATGGCTGCCCCGGGTCACATGTCGATGTGTCCTTGAGCAAGACACTTAACCCCAAATTGCACTCGAAGGCATAGCCATCGGTGTGTGAATGAGTATTTAGATTAGTATTTAGATCAGCCTCTGCCATCAGTGTATGAATGCTGACATGTAGTGTAAAGCGCCTTGAGTGGTCGGAAGACTAGAAAAGCGTTATATAAATGGAACTCCATTTACCATCCAGACTGATTTTCTCCCGTTCCTCTCTCCATCTCAGAGCTGCTGGACCTGCAGCCGTTACCGGTGACAGCTCTGGGTAACCGGGAGTACGAGAGCCTGTACAAGTTCACCCACTTCAACCCCATCCAGACGCAGATCTTCCACACGCTGTATCACACCGACACTAACGTCCTGCTGGGGGCGCCAACGGGCTCTGGAAAAACCATCGCAGCAGAGATGGCCATGTTCAGGGTCTTCAACATGTACCCGACCTCTAAGGTTTGACCAACTGGCTCCGTCTGGCTCACTGCTCATATCAAGGCTTGAGGCTCTGTGTCTGGAAGGCACTGATTTGTTGCAACAGTAGGATAGTTAGTTGGTTAGTTCGTTGGTTGGTTGGTTAGACAGACATTTAACAACAAAGTGCTCCACAGCAGTATTCCATTTGACGTTTCACAAAGTCACATAAAATCTACTGTGGAACTGCAGTTTGGAAAGATGAATAATTCATTTCATAGGGCTAGATCAGCACTGCTACTCATACCATTCCATGTTAACAAAATCTGAATAAATTGTGAATACAAAGAAGAATAAGGGGAAGATTGTTCTTAAATGGCCTCCTGCATGAGGCCCATTACCGTTATCTGTTTGTAAGCTCGGTTATTGTTCCCTGTTTTTTGCACTAGCTTTTTCTACAGACACGTGCTCATGGGTGTGCATTGCTCGTGAAGCTTAACAAGGACCTGCTCATCAAAGAAATGTCTCCATAGTCCTACGAGTGGTCAAACACAACGGTAGCTTTAACATGGACCATCGTGCCAGGGATCCATCGCTTGGTTTTTCAGTGTCCTCTGATAACTTACCTAGAGGTTGTGTCTGTCATGGGTTTCCAAAGGCCTGGTGCACCAGCTTCAGGGTAACTCAACCCATTTTATGATTTTTGAAGCCTCATTATAACCATTTTAAAAACACAGGTTATATGTTAAATTGTTAAATTGTATGTTTAGAAACACAGTCAGTTATTTCATTCACTGCTGCTGCAGAGCAGCCACCGTCTGAAGAGATGCTCAGAGGTGCTCCAACATGGGATGCTGGTAATATAGTTCCCATGTAGTTCCATCCGGGGGAACCTGGCAGTGTTTCTGTCCAGTGACTGACTGTTTGTATCTGTTGCTGTGTGTTCAGGTGGTGTATATCGCCCCCCTGAAAGCCCTGGTCAGAGAGAGGATTGAGGACTGGAAGGTCAGGATGGAGGAGCAACTGGGGAAGAAGTAAGTGAAAACAGAGACACTACACTAGAGGATTTAGTCCAATCTGGCCAACGATGATGAGCAGGTGTTTCCTCATTCCTATCTGTGTGCAGAGTGGTGGAGCTGACGGGGGACGTGACTCCAGACATGAGAGCTATAGCTCAGGCTGACCTCATCGTCACCACACCAGAGAAGTGGGATGGAGTCAGCAGGAGCTGGCAGAACAGGAGCTACGTTCAGAAAGTAGCCATTCTCATCATCGATGAGATCCACCTGCTGGGTAAGAGTCCACAACAGACCTACAGAGTCCACAACAGACCTGCAGAGTCCACAACAGACCTGCAGAGTCCACATCAGACCTGCAGGCCTCTCTATCAGCTGGTTACGTCTTCTAGATCTCTTCTTTTTCTTTTTACTTGAACTCTTTAATCTACAAAAGAGTTCAAGTAAGAAGAAAAAGAAGACATTTAGAAGACGTAACCTGCTGGGTAAGAGACCACAACAGACCTGCAGGACTCTCTATGGACCGCTTACGTCTTCTAAATCTTTTCTTTTTCTTTTCACTTCAACTCTTCTGTAGATTAAAGCTGGTGGACAATTTGTGCCAATATTCTTCAATTTTGTTTCTGAAAAATTTGATTTGGACAATTTTGTTAACAAATATAACTTTTCAGTCTGACCAAGCCAGCAGAGGTGCATCTCAATATACGTACAGTATTTACAAGATGCTGTAAGAGAAAGAGAGATTGACCTCAGTAGCTAATAAAAACTCATCTTTGTGCCTGTTTTGAAAGGTGCTATATACTGTAAATGAAGTCGTTATTATTATTATTATTATTATTATTGTTGTTGCTGTTGTTGCTGTTGTTGTTGCTGTTGTTGTTGCTGTTGCTGTTGTTGTTGTTGTTGTTGTTGCTGTTGCTGTTGTTGCTGTTGTTGTTGTTGTTGTTGTTGTTGTAGAGCCTGCAGATAACAGTGCAGTGTCAGTTGGAATAAACTGATATATACTGTAATTTTAAATGGGACCTGTCAAAGTGTGAGTAACAGGGCTGTAACTAGCATACCGGGCATCCCTGGATAGGCTGACGTTTAATATTGTGTATTGTACATTGGCTGAGAGGCGGGTACTTCCTGGACGGGTCACCAGACCGACAACCATTCAACCATCATGCTCACATTCACACCTACGGGACATTTAGAGTCAACCATTAACCAGATGAACCTATCCTGCATGTCTTTGGACTGTGGGAGGGACCCAGAGGACACACGAGGGGAACCCAGAAGTCTCTCGTTGTGAAGCGACGGTGCTTACCACTGCACCACAAAACATACATGTTTATACAAAACATATACAAAATCTTCTGCATGTTACTGTCTATCAAAGGCTAATGTAACTAACCTAACTGTGTCTTCCATAAACACTGTGATAGGACTGTACCGTTGTGTCTGTTTCCAGGTGAGGATAGAGGTCCGGTGTTGGAGGTCATTGTGTCCAGGACCAACTTCATCTCCTCTCACACTTCTAAGAGTGTCCGAGTAGTGGGCCTGTCCACAGCTCTGGCCAATGCTCGAGACCTCGCTGACTGGCTGGGGATCGGACAGGTCAGATCTCCATCATCTAGTCTTATTCCAGTCGATAAATATCATCACAACATGCCAATACTCCGTCAGTGTATTGGTGTTCCCCTCTGACTCCTTGTCCTTTGGTTAGATGGAAGATCATGTTCATAGTGAGCTTGGCTTTGTGTACCAAGAACACTGCAGCAGTGAAGCCAGCCAGAAACCACATGCTTTGTCTCGCTCTGTATTTCTATGGTTCATTTGTCGCTGCCTCTTCTTATCTGATGAATGTACATAATAATAGCACTTAAGATAAACAGATACTTTTGGCCTGGAGTAAATGTTGTAGTTTATCTCTATAATGGTCTGTGTCTGGATGCCATGCTGAGGTTGTAATCATGAGGAAAGACTGCAGTGATGCGGATGGATGAGAGAGTAGCATCTAAATGATCCAAAGAAGACGTACTGATATGTTTTTATACTGGATATACTGACGTACTGATATGTTTTTATACTGGATATACTGTACTGATAGTTTACACACCTCCATGGAGTCTCATGTCAGCTGCAGTCTGAGTTTTCCAACATGAAAAAATGCATCGCAGCAGATTATTGATCCCTTCTTGTTACTGCCCATTCAGCATATGCTAGTAATTTCTCTCTGGTTTTGAGGGAACTTTGCTTCGGCCAGTCTTTAACATTTGACAGATGAGGATGAGGTTGAGCGAACAAAATGCATTTTATATTTTACTGTCCTTTTTATCATCAACTTTTTCCTAAAAGTCTGTCTGACATGACGGATGAATGTTGACAACAGGACATGTTTACATACCAGGTGTCAGTTTTTGTTAAATGATCACCGTCAATGTATAATACGAGAGCATTGTATCTGTATTAGGGCTGTCAATCAAAAAAACATATTTAATCACGATTAATCGTAAATTAATCACATATTTTTTGTCTGTTCAAAATTAACCTTAAAGGGAGATTTGTCAAGTATTTAATCCTCTTATCAACATGGGAGTGGACAAATATGCTGCTTTATGCAAATGTATGTATATATTTATTATTGTAAATCAATTAACAACACAAAACAATGACAGATATTGTCCAGAAACCCTCACAGGTACTACATTTAGCATAAAACAATATGCTCCAATCATAACATGGCAAACTGCAGCCCAACAGGCAACAACAGCTGTCAGTG